>NC_139048.1:1892500-2002500 GCF_965140915.1 Aythya marila
CAGAAATGTATCTCCTGGTGATGCTGAATGAACCAGAAAGATGCAATTTTTTATTTGCATCATAGAGAATTTATAGCTATAGGAAAAAGCCTTAGGGACAAAAAAAAAGAGGGAGGTGGCTATGTTAGTTTTTTACTAAATTTTCAGATGACAGTTGAATTTTAGTCAAAATTTTCTGTAGATCAAAGCAAAGTGCTTAGATCTGTCTTCTAATTGTGAAAATAATTGGGCCTTTGATTGCAGCATTAATAAATGAATGAATTTTGCCCATTACCTTCAAATATTTAGTAGCTCCTTGTTTTGACTAGACAATTGCCAGGTGTATAGAGTATGAACTGCTGGTATTGACGTGATCGTATGTGTCTCCTGAACCTTTTCTTAACATTCCTGTTAGAATCGAGCTTGACCAATCCCAGTGATTCAAAGAGACCAGGATCAGTAATGATGAGAGATTCAAATTTTAATAATTTCAGTAGTAGGAAGCTGAGAGTGGAGGCTCAGAGGATTCTGGTTTAGATTCTGAGACACAGGCATCTCGGGAAAGGTTTTTAACTTTTCAGTGTCAGCAGAGAAACATTTGCAAGGATTTTTAATATGCCATCTTACAAGCTGGGCAATACAAATGTGAGCCCTTTTCAAAAATACACCTACATTTTTTTTCCTGAGAATCACTCTACTGAAAACCAGCTACAATGAAAGAATATTAAAGGTTGAATTTTTAGCTGGTGTATATGATTTTGTTATATTCATTTTCAATAAAAGGCAACGGGGAAGTGACGTGATGCATAAAACAACAGTGTACTAGAAGCCGATGTCTACAGGAATTTAAAAGTCACAACTCTCGGATTTTCAGTGAACCATGCAATATTTTTAATCATGGGAAGGAAGGAATTAATGTATCCGCTTTACATAAAACCTCATTTGTGTTGTTGATAACAATAGTTAGAAATCTCAAAGCTGAAACAAACCTTATCTAAACAAGGAATCTGTTGACTCTGATGATGTTTTGATTGAAGATGCAAAATTTTTTTTGCGGGGCTTGATGCTGCAGAACACCAGTGCACACAGACCGATGAGGTCTGCATGCAACTCCTGCAAGTATGTCCCTCCCATGACTACTGCTTATTGTGCAATGGGAAAAGCAAAAGTGGTAAGCTGTAAAACCTATTAGTTTTTTTGGTTTTGCTTTTGTTTTGTGTTCCAGAAACTGTTGCTCTTCTGCATTAGGGGAGAAGGCAGCACAAATAGATGCATTCTTCAAAGAATTTGCTGGGTTTGTTATCACTCACTGCATGCTTTTTGGATCAGATGTTTGTGAAAATTGTATAGAAGATGACACTCAGACACGAAGAGCAGCGATCCCCCTTCCTTGTGTTCTGCCTGCCCCCAACTCCTTCCCATTGCACTTCCCTGTGTGCTGATGCTTGGGATAAATGGGCTAAACTAGAAGTTGTCATCAAGTGAAACAAAGCAGAATAAATCTTAATTAAAAAGCATGATCAATACATTATTAAAGAAAATGTAACCTTAATTTGGAGAACTTTCTCTAGCATAGTCATTCCAACACTCTTTGGTAACATATTTGATATAAAGGCCACACAGGTTTTTCTGTTACAAAAACCTTCTATAACCTTAAATGCAAATTTTGGAGTTTTGCAAAATGTTGTTAATGAATCTTGTGCAAACTTTGGCTTGTGCATATATTTGACAAGTGTCTGAGAGATGGTAAGCCCATGTTCCTAGTGTACTACTCAGGCAAAGCAAAAGAGGAGCAGATTAGCCTGATCATGAGTTCGGGCCCTGAATGTCCAAACTGGTGACTTCGTTCCAAATATCAGGGCAAGGAAAGATTTTTATTTCCAAAACTTTTTATGATGGTTACCAAACTTGTCCACTTTTACAGATAAACTGTGGGGTGTTCAGCATGGAGCTGTTTTCTCACTGCTTTCTCTTGCCCTGCAAGTGGCCTTGGTCATGCTCAAGAAGGCAATTTAAGGATTTTTGGTAGGATCTAGACCGAATGAGCTGGAGATCCACTATAGGCAAGTTAACTTAAACCAGATTGCTAGTGAATCTGCATGATTAGACCAACATACTACTTATCACTATATTACTTATCCAACTATATTACTAGACCAACTATATTATTTATCTGGAGTAATTCTGAAAAAATGTTTTGTTCACCAAAGGCAAAGAAACAAAGCCAATCTGCCTTGCAGTCCACTGCTCCATCCAAATAGCTGTAATGAAAGCCCTGAGGCGAGATGGGTCATAAAATCTTTGTGACACTGGCTCACTGGAAAGCTCCTTAGACAGTCCTGATCTGAAAACATGCATCACTTCATTCTTTAGTACAAAAAATAATATTTCAAATTGTACTTTGGACATGATGTCTACTTTTTTGGCTCAACAAACAAGTCAGAAATTGTTTTTAGATTTCCTCCTTGGCATTCACAAAGTTTTGCCTAAAGCCCTTTGAGACTTGCTGAAAGAGATTTATTTATGTGCATTGCAAGGAGCTTGCCAAATAACTTCAGCTTCATGTTTTTTAATATTTTTCCTAAATTTAAAAATTAATAAAAGGAATAAACTTTGGTTTAGTCATTATTAATTATGAATGTCTCCATCTATTCTGTCTTAAGTATCAAAGATAAACAAAAATGAAGATTCTGTTAGGAAGTGAAAAACTGGCAAATGCTCTACCCCTGTAATGTCCTAGGATTTTGCAATGTTTTGGATTATTTTTTTGGTGACAATTTCTCCACTTTATCAAAATTTGGAGATCAACTGGGAGACTTCCCTTTGAAAGAGTTGTTGGCTAACTCACTTCTATTAACTTTTGAAGTGTTCTTTGGAAGTGTTAGAAGGAAAAAAGTAGTTCTGCTGTAACAATAAGGACAGACGTTTTATGAACTGTGATGTTTTTCCCTTCAAAGTAGGAAGAAAAATTCCCAGACTTAAGTAGGAGTAAGACCAGGTTTCCCTCCTTTCCCATGTACAGAGCAAAGCTGAGGACGTTATGGTTGACATTAGGGTTTACTTTATTTGTCTCATATGCAGTAAAAAATAATTACTCTGGTTGTTTTGTGGTTTCAGAGCATACTGGTCTGCTCCAGAAGTCAGTGACTTTTTCTGGCATACTCATTTTGAGTTTTACATTTGGTTGCATCAAGTATTTGAAGCTTTAACTGAAAGGTTAGTTAAGACATATTCTATCTGTTTTATTTAGGTGTATCTGATAGCATGTCATTTTCCTATCTGAGGCTGTTTAGCCAACTGTAACAAGTGATATATATTGATGTCTACTGTGCAAATGAGAGACGGATAATGGCATGGATATATCAGATATGAGTTTTTGATAGGGATTTTAATATAGCCACTATATCAAGAAGCAAAATGGGAGCACTAGAAAAAGTCTGTGGATATACTATGGTTACCACTCCAACATTTATTAAAGTATTTATCGCTAGCATTGTTTGTTAACGTGGGTACAAGGAGTACATGGGTTTATGTGGGAGTAAAATGAACTGGTTTTGGCAAAATTTGGTCGCACTGTGCTCACCAGGAATGAGGAGTGGCCCAAAGTATTGAACGAAACCTGGTCTTACTCCTACTTGAGGAGTAGACAGTCTCTGGTGGTGGGCCCGAGGCAGCGAGGGCAGTGGAGAGAGCATCTGTGGAAATTTGTTATCAGACTGAGCGGGAGTCATAACTGAGGGCAACGGAGAATGAAGTACAAACAGAAATAAGCCAGGCCAAAACACAGCGTGAATAATATGTCAGCTGTCCCTCTTCAGATCGCTATTGGCTTTTTTGACTCTGAACTATGTTTTGTGGTGGAAGGATATGGAAACAACTGTCTTTTTTTTTTTTTTTTCTTCTCTTCCCCCTCCTTTTACTATGTAATATAAAAACAAAGAACTATATTGTATTAATATGAATACGTGCCAGAGCTTACTTTATAGGGTCATTAATACATTTCTTGGGAGGTCAAAAGACATGAAACCGAAGGGCTTGTGCCTCACAATAAAAGTGAGGCATGTATTGTTGGCCCTGGAAAACATGCCCTGGAGTATAATATTTGTGTATTTAAAAAATTATACTGGCAGAAAATACAAGGGCAGCTGCAGTGCTTTGGATTGTGCGTAACAGCAGTGACACAGGTGAGGGCTGGAATGGAGGTTGTAATGGTGGGAAAATTGGGCTTGTGCCTCTTTTTGGTTCTTTATGAGGTAGAAAAAATTGTCTTAACAGTTTAAAAAACATTTTTCTCCTTGTGTGCGTGTGTTTTTTGTTTTTTCTTTAAATATGAGAAACTCCGCTCACCTGTATACTAGGCTCTGGACACATGAACAGGATATCCCATGAAAACCCTGGAGAGGGGAAAAAATTAACCACCAAATGCAACTGCTGAAGTTCAGAACAATCTCTGCTAAGGCAGAAAAAATTACAGTGTGCCAAGCCAGAGGAACTGCTCCTCTGCATGCTGGGACTGGGGCCGTGGCACCTCCCTGTGCCCTGGGGTGGGCAGGAGATGGGCAGTGGTGCCCAGAGAGGTGCCCTCCAGCCTGCCCAGGACTGGTGTTGTGGAGTGACAGCTCCTATCCTTTCTCATACATGACTGAGAACAAACTCTGTAAAACTTCACACAGAAGGAAATTGACAAATACATCTTTTCTGTTATTTCTCAATTAAAGGAAAAAAATAACAAGTGCTGAAAACTGAACATAGCTGCTTTCTCCATTGAACTCCTTCATCACTTCCTATATATATATAAAATAAATTAACACATAAAACAAACCCAAAGCATGCCACTTGACTTCATAGCTGCATAACACCTTTGTTGGCCAACCTGAAGCCTCTGCATGCTTTTAATACATATTTGCAATGCTACAGGAGGGGCAACACCCACATTACTGCCGTGCACTGCGGAGGGCTGCGCCTGGAGAGCCGGGTGTCACCCTGCCACGAGCCTCTGCCATGGCAAGAAGTTGTAGCTGGCTGTTTGTTTAACACTCCCGTGAAGCTTTTCATTATCTTACCACTAATGCACTGCAGAAAATGGAATCATTAGAGTACAGCCGCATTCAAATGTAAACATTTGAATAATTTACACTTCCAGCCACAGTTAAATAAAAGGTTTCAATCTCTGATGGAAATCTGACAATAAATATTCATTTCTAATTTTCAATAAGTAAACTTTATGACTTCTTAAGAGCCTTTTCTTGAAGTGTAATGGCAATTTTGACACGGGCACATATGGGATTAAAGTTTCCCTCTGGTCAACAGAACCATGAAGAGTCATTATAAAAATTAAAAGCTAGAAATAATTACAAACATTACAATTAGTAGCAATTTGGGGACCTTGACATACCAACAAAAGCTGTGTCTTTTCCACAAAGTTTTCCTGAGGGATGTGGAAAAAGGAGTGGAGGAAAGGCACTGCCTGGCCAGCGAAGGCATGTGACTGGAGGGGTGCCAGCACTGAATTAATTTTGTGACAAAGGAGGTGGCAGCAAACTTTCATTTATGGGCATGGCTTTGGAAAAGGAGTTGAGATTTGCAGGGAGGAGTCAGTACCTGCAAAGCGTGGGAGCACCCGGTGTTCCCATGATAGATGTCTCTCTCGATTTCTGCCACAAACTTTTATTTTCAGAGGTTTATGGGTCTGTAGTAAAAATCCACTCAGAGTTTACACTTGGTTTACACCAGGTCTCTGTCTCCCAAAGTTTATTTTAACAACATTTTTATGTAGCTCTTCTTCAGGTGGCTCAGGTTGAATAAAACTTGAGGCACACTGGTTTCCAGTGCTGCCACGTAGTTTTACCACCAGAAGGATTTTTTTGGTCGACAAAACTGGGTGGGTCATAATTATGACCAACAGGCTCCCAAGCCAATCAATTTATTTATTTAGTTTAAGTGTGATTTTAGCACGTTGCTGTTGGAAAGCAAGAGTTTCATAAAATGCAGAGATGCAATCGCACAGTAAATGTGTCCACGAGATACTTTATCAGGGACCTGCGCACATTGCCTTACTCTGCTGGTCCAGTGCTCCGTGTCCTGCCATGGCCACCACTGACATGTGATGTAATGGATTTTGGGAATTATCTTCTCTTTAAATCTTACTCTGGTTGCAATGTTGGAGATGGGTTCATGGCCAAGAAGATTGATGTGCAATGTCCCTTCCAGAATATGTAATTGGTGCTTCTGCTGCTTTGTGATATATAAATGTCTAGTCCACACTTGAATATTGCTACCATGTCGAACCTAGCGATGTTCATTTGTCTGAGTTTCAGGTTGGGCAGCACAAAACTTCTTTTCATCTGCTTGAATTTGTGAGGCTTTAATTGATTGTGTGCTTTGAGTCAGAAGCTCTTGATCTGGCTCATCTGTGCTGATCAGTATGTTTTATACTGCATCACATCTTCTCTTATGTGCTTCCTTCTAAGGTATAATTGTTGTCTACCAATCTCTTTATATTTCATTAATAAATAGATTTTCAGCCTTCCTTTGATTGTTCCTGTCATCATTCTCCGAGCTCCTGGGATTTGTGCAATCCCACTTCTGTAACACAAAGTAACCAACACTGCAGCAGCAGTCCAGAACAATCTCCATCATTAATTTATATTCTTCAGGATAGTTCCTACAGAAACTTGTTGTTTAATATAATTGTGTGGTCTTGATTAACATCAGTAATCCCTATGATAGAGTTGTTCAATAATCACTGAACAACTCTGTGGGGGAAGGGAAGAGGGGAGAAAAATACAAGTAAAATCATTTTTGTTTTGGATTGCTCATGAGTAAAGGGCATCAAACTTTCCACAAAGGACTAAAAACAAAAACAACTGTACTTTCCAAATCTGCTGTATTATTTTTTCCTGTGATTAGGTTAGGAGGAATGTTTGCTCCTTGCATTAGTGGATTTTCACACGGTAATGAGGGAGGAAGGGAGAGGGAGGGGGGCCACAAGGGATGGCAACTCGGGGAACACCACCGAGGCAGCCCCGCGCCCGCTCTCCCACCTGGGGTGCAGAATCAGGGGTGAGAGTTTCATTGCTCCCTTTGCACTTTCATGCTATAAAAATTGTTAGGGCAGACTGAAACCTGACACATCGTAGAGCTCAACCCCAGACAATTTGTGGGAGAGAAGACGGGGCTGGGGAAACTCCTTCGTGCCAAGGGCCCTTCGCACTGCCCAAGTGTCGTCCCTCCTGGGGATGCTGCGTATCACCACCACTTCTACTAATTGTGAGGGCTTTTGGCAGGAATCTGAGTCAGTGTGACTTCCAAATGGGATTATTTCTGCCGAGCCCCACTGGCTGAGGTGGGACAGGGAGACAGAGCATGATGAAGCAATGCACAGGACTTGTTCCCATTTGCCGTGTTTTTGGATGCAGCAGACAGACTTAAAAAATAATTTCAAATGAGTTTAAAAAATGTTTCAGAAACCACATTTTACATATATATATATGTATATATAAATGGATAGAAGCCCTATATACATACATATGTATAGGTTAATATGCTTTTCTGGGATTGGAAAAGCTGTTAGACTCCCAGAGCTACCACTTGGTAATACAGCCGTGCGTGTGCCAGAGCTGCCCCTGTGCACATTGGCCTCAGAAGGATGCATGGCCATAAGACATGACAGCACACTCCGTGTGTGTTTCACCATAAATGTCTGGGAAAGCAGAAAAACAAGAGGACCCTTGAAAGTCCTTTTAGGCAGTCTTTAATGCTTTGCTGTGCTGTAGTCCAGAGGAGAGCTCCCCAGCACCATCATCCACTGTGTGAGGCATTTGCAGAATGGAGACAGGCATAAAATACTGCCTCTTGGCACTAATTGATACTGGATTTATTGCAGAAAATATTTGGCTAAGCCAATGCATGACCCAACACCATGCCTTCTTTTCCCTGTTTTCTGGTCTCTTCTTGCCCTTCTGGCTCCTGGCATTGTGGAACTAGAATATACGTTAGGAAGCAAAGATGTGTGAATTGTTTTCCTTTTAGAGCAACTTGCCTTTATTGAGATGCATTTGTTATCCTGGACTTCTGAAAAACACTTTGCCCTTTTCTTGCTCTATTTTCCATTTCTGTCTCTTCTTCATCCCTAACTTTATTTTCTTTTTATTTTCCTTCTCAGCTTTTCTTTTTCTTTACATCTTCTTCCTTTCTCTACCCTTGTTCATCCTTCTTCTCATCACTCACTTGATTTAAGGTAAGGAGAGCACATGCGAAGAGAATTGCTGTGTACAAAAGTTAAAGATATATATGGGATCCTTCATAATGCAGTTCACTCAGGCTGGTGATAGTGAAAAGGTATGTTTTCCCTGAGCTTGCCAGCAGTGTAAACCATTCAATTGATAACATAATACGTTTTTATGGTCTCTGTATAGCGATTTTCCATTTAAGTGTAAGTTAAATTGATGAATTCACATAGAGGCATAGAGGAAAGTTTTTCCTTTTTCTTTTGTAGTATAAATTCTACATGAACACTCCTGCCCTCCATTGTGAATGGGTTTTCCTCCTAGCCATACATGAAATGTGCCCTTAGGTTCTGTTACAAATAGGTTTACACTGATGTGTATGGCTGCTATAAGCATTATGGTCTTGATCCTGCACTCATTGAAATCAATGGCCACTTTCCTCTTCCTTGTAGCAGTGCGAGATCAGAGCCTGCAGGTAGGTCTGAGAACACAGAGACCCCATGGGTTCGGTTTTGGAGGGTTTTGTGGCTATTTTGTGAACATCAGTTCTTAGCTGGATCTGCCCTACCTGACATTCTTGTCTTGTGCCATGTAGCCATCACGTTTTGCTACTTACACTGGCAATTTCTCAGGAATTTTTCTTTGTAGGTTATTCAATAACAGAGTTTCTAGTCTTGTTCCAACTGGCTTGGGAGATCTGTTGCTTGAGTCAAGATACTTCTCCCTCCGTGAAAACTAATGGGCACTTTCACCAGGTGGGTTATGGAAGTGGGGTCTTCTGCAGAAACAGGAGTTGCTGCAGGGAGTGGTATTTGCTGTTCTGCTGGTAACATATTTTCTCAGTGAGTTTGCTGGTTGGATTATCTGCCTTTCCCATGAAACGTAAAACGTGACCATTCGTGCTCTCTAACAGGATCCAGCGATAGATTCAAAGTGTCTGGTCACATTTCAACGTGGCTAAGCTATAACTCACCCCTCTAAAATACATTAATCAAATATATTTTCTGCACTCTGTTTCCTAACGAGGACTCATATATTTATTTTCTGTGCCAGCACTGCTATATTTCACACGAATTCTAATATTTCAGTGGTCGGTAGGGAATCCTTAATCGTATGGATTAGAGATCCACTTGGCTGAAAGGTGCTATTAGAAGTAAGGGGCTGCATGTTTACACAATGTTTGCTAAAATGTTGGATTGTAATCTTTGGCATGCTTTATGATGAGCTAGCCTTGGTATATCCATAACCACGAGTTTCAGACCATCAAATAACAAGTGCCCTAATCGTATGAGTCCTGCTTCAGACTCCAGTCCACAGAAACAGCTGAACACGTTTCTGTGCAAGCACATGCTTAAGTTCATTATTAATTAGAATAGCCTTTAATAGTTTTTAAAATCCTCAAAAGAGTTCAGGGCAGAGTGAAGCAATGGCCAGAACATGGATGTTTTCTCAGTTGTGCGCTGAAGCAGCGCATCTGGCAACATCTGCAGCACCTGGGCTGGAGCAGAACCCAGGGGCTGGCACCAGCTGCCTCCCCTTCATCACACAGGTGGGCTCCAAAGGGGGCTTTTTAATTGCATCACCCCCTTAAATGGTACTTACTGGGGAAAGATGGGCTTGATTTCTAGCAATGGGTGCTAAAAGCATCCTAAAAACAAAAGAAAATCCATGAATGTTTGTCTTGAGGCACGTGAGACCTCTGACTCTTCCCTACCTCAGTGGCATATCTGCCACGTAGGGGTCTGACTGTTACCTTCCTAAAAACCTTTTGTGCTGCCGTGAGGGGAAGTGGGTCACTCTTTTGTTTTTAGAGTGAGAATTGAGCTTCTCAGCCTCTTTGGCATACCAATAAACCTAGCAACAATAAAAAGGAACAGTGTTCATTATACTGCTGTGTGGGGAGTTTCTTTAAGAGTTGGGCCCTAAATGGTTTTTAATCCCAGGATGCACTGATTGTGATAATGTGGAGAGGCAAACCAAGCATCAGTTATAAAATCATTGCAAATATGAGCGGAATAAAAAACGTTCAAAAGGATCTTGTTACAATTTCTGCTTATTCCACAAGGGTTTAAGGAAAGTAAAATAGGCAATGATTTTGTTTGGGACTTGTTTACGAAAGATTACTTTTTGTATAGGTAAGTCAAAAGGTTAAGGAAGTAAACAGAATTTAAATACAGTCAGTTTTAGTAATTTTTCTGTTGTTTGCTTTAACTGCTTCCTAACATCATAAAAAAGCCTGCAGCACTCAGGTTAAAAGAAGAAAAAAAAAAATAAAACAACCTCCAGCCAACAAAAAAAAAACCCACACCAAGCCAGCTTAAAGAAGTAAAAGCTGTAAAATGTAAGCTATGGCACACCTATAAAATATAATTTTGCTTTTCAGTCTGCAAAAGTGCTGTAGATCTAAAATTACAATAAATCTCCAAATGTCCAGCATTGATTACTTCAAGCTTGTGGCTTTAATGGACAACAGAGCAGCACATTATGATGCCATGATTAAGGAATTGTGGAAAAGAGTGAGAGCGATTTTGGACTTTATTTTGGCACCTAGCAGAGCTCAACGTTACCACAATTATTGGTTTTCTGAAATATGTCCCTATGCATTATTCTGATCAGATTACTTGCATTGCACAATCCTCTGGTGAATAACAGGACAATAGCACAAAATAAATCTCTCTCTGAAATTTAATCTCCATGTCTGTAGACTGGAGAGAAGAACATCCACATCCTTCTGATAAGAAGTTGTATATTATCCTGAATGGTGGTGTATTTTTGTTTTATAATTGTCCTTAATGTAAATTATCAAGCGAGAAAGCAATGATGCCAAAGATTTCTGAGGAAGGAAGGGTTGAAATATGGGTAAAGTGTTCCCATAAGCTCAGCATGAAGAAACCCTAATTTTCTTAGTAAACTACAGGGGCGGGTGGATTCGGTGGCTTACAGAAACCATTAACCTTTCCCCTATTATTGGTTCTCAGTGTAATTTGTTTGATAATCTTCTTCCTCAGTGAATAGTAGTCCAGCTTATCAACTAATAAAATATCCCCTCGTACTTCTGCAATGTTTAGCACATTGTGGCTATGATACAGCTGACAGCAAAGCAAAATTACCTGCTCTTTTTGAGGTGCACTTCTAAGCCAGGGATTGGAAAGTAGCCAATATTTATGGCCTGGAGGGTGATCTTGTGTTTATTACTGCTCATCCACTGATCTCCATGGACAAGTGAGAGAATAATTGTTATATTAAGAAAGCAGAAAATATGCTGAGTTTTAAGCACTCAGCTTTCACTTGCACGCATTCAGAACTAGACCTTTATAGATATGCAGGTGCTTAGAAATCCTTGGGACACCCTCTGAACAGTCCTCAGCCTGCATGAAGATCGGTATCTTTAGATGGGCTTGTCCTAATATAATCAGGTTACAGTGGCTGGTCTTGGGTGGGTGTTTGCAGCTGCAAAGTGAAGGAGTACATACTTGCTGGGTTCCCCAAAAGCTGTGGTTTGCTGAGCAGGTCCATGAGCAGGGCTGTTTGCAAGGCAGAAGGGCTGCTGGACGGGAACACACAGCGCTGAGTTGGCTGTCAGGCTGGCACAGGCTCCTCCTGGCAGCAAATCTCTCCCCTAGGCAGCCCGAGCTCCCTCCCAGGCTCATGCAGCATGCAAAGCATCATTAGCAGGCGATGGCAGAGCCGTGGTGGCACACCGGGCAGTGCGTTAACCTCTCACCTCTGTGGAGCTCGGTACAAAACAAGGCTCAATTCACAAGTGAAAATTGGATTCGGGAACTTCATTTTAGTGTCCATGCCCTGATATCATGAAAACTGCTATGCAGGTGGGCATGACTGCCAATTCTGCTCAGAAACGCTCCAGGGCTGGGGTGGAGCACTGGACACTGCCAGTTGAGATGAAGATGTATTGGCAGAGGCTTGGGTGGAAGTTCACCCAGCAACTGCTTGCATGATCCTGGCTCCGTCCCTGCTGCACTATCCAGCCTGGTGTTTTCAGTCACTAAATAAACCCAACTGGAACAAAAGTTGGTTTTTCTGGAGCATGTGACTATTCCATACAGAAATTATGGAAACGATTATCGAATTTGTGTGGTTTAGAAAAAAAGAAGGAAATATGATTTTTGTTTAAACAGGTATCATGAGGAGTTGTACATTGGCACTGTTCCAAGGAAGCAAGAGCCAGCAGCACGGCATTGCTTTGCCTCTGGTGAGGTTCTCACAGTTGCAGTATGTGTGTCTGTGTATGTGTGTGTGTGTGTGTCCACCAGCAGCCCCTTTCTTTGTGCTGTTTGGGAGTAGGTGAGCTGCTCCGTGCTGTGTCCTGGGAGCTCTGTGGGGTGATGTGACGTGGTGCACCATGACTGCTGCTGCTGAGAGCACCCTGCCATGTCTGGAGGGGTTGTGGCAGCTGCCAGAGGCACTTCTTGGGGGATTTTGCTCTGATTTAGCAGTCTCCAGAATCAGAGGGCTGCTTCTTCTCAGTTGTCTTTCTGGCCTGCTGTGGCTTCAGAGATTAATCTGACCCAGAATTTATTTCCCATCTGTGCCTGGTACAAGACGCTGTCTCTGGCACATGGATTTTCCTCTCTATAAGTCTTTCCCATTCCTCCTTCAAGCTGATACTTTTTCCTGTCTATGTCTGTTCTACTTTATTTCCAGCTAAGTATTTTCTTTAGTTTTCACACCTGTTTTCAAATTTCACTGGCCAAGAGTACTATAAAATACCAGTTCAAGATTGTTTTGCTTATATTATCTCAAAGCTTCCAAACAAAATTTCTAGACAGTGTTTTTGAGGCTTTCTGAGCACTGCATAGTTTATAATTAATTACCAGGGATTCCACTGCATGTACAGGAACCAGAACTGACCAATAGTTCCCTTCCCTCTCTCTTCTCCTGCTGCAGTGACACAGGCTCCCCCCAGATGTTTCCATCCCTGCTCGTGCACAGAATGGCTCGCCATGGTCCTGCTCTACTGTGGCATGAACTAGGTGTTTCTGAAGCTGGAAAAAGTCAGCCTGAGCTGTTTTCTAGTCATTTTATAGATAAAAGGTATTGAAAAGATGCAGTAGTGAAGAAGAGGTGCAATTGTGCTCATTTTTGCCTCTTCCAAGAGTGGTGACGGTGGTGGCCAGAGCAACCATCTCTTCATCTCTTCACTCACTGGCTCTTCTGCCCTGAAAAGGTACCAGCTGGTGACACTTATCCATGCACAAGGTGAGCAGCCTGGCATTTAGGCAGACCAAATCCTGCCCATTTTTAAGCTTGTTGTGTTTTTGCACTGGCTCTTTGCAAGGCCAAGGTTTTATACAGAGTAGGTGAGGATGCTAAAGCACTTGTTGGGGCTGTGCAAGTTTCAGCAGTGCCAGAGAAGACTTGTTCACTGGGCTATTTTCTTTCTAACCACTTGTAGTATGATGGGGAGGGTACATTTGTGACCAGCTTTGCAATGAACTTCAGGCGTGAACTTTGGGAGTTTGGACTTTCTAAGCTCCCCTGTGAGCAGCCCTACCATCCCCTGCATAAACAATTCAGTCACGTAGGGGTTTTGAAGGAAGAGTGCACTTCTAAATCATTCAGCACCTCCTGTCAAGTAACAGTGTCTATAGTGAGGTCCTCACCTCCCTCTTAGTTGCCAGCCCAGCCATCTCCTCCTCCTGCCTCCATGGTGGGCTTGGCTGGATGAAAACTTGTGCCAGGCTGCAACGAGAGCAGGGTCAAGGTGGGAGGAGGGTTAGGACTGTTGAATGAATCTGGCATTAGGGACAGCAAAAATGCCTTTGCCACCCAGATGACATGCAAACAGCCTTCTTCTATGACATGAGCAACACTGGAGATTTTCCTAGGCTGACATCTTTTCTGTATACTGGGAGGCACTTAGAGGTAAAGCCAAGCACCTGGATTAATCACCTGGATTAGCCCAGGAGCCACACTCACTTTGGCTTCAACATTGCACAGTTTTGTGTATAACCTATATGTGTGAAGGCAGGCAGGCACCTCACAGCTCATGTAGAGTGGAAAATCTGTCACATTCATTCTGTAGAATAACATGTATCTATAGCCAAGGCGGTTTGCTTATCAAAGAGTCAGAGAGAATGTTTTTAATCAGCTGAATGAGTTTAAAACTAAATATTGAGAAAAGGACATTCATATCAGGAAACTGTAACTTTTTTGTTTAGTTAGCAAAGGTGGTGCTGAGTGAAATGATGAAACAGTTTAAGTTGGTGTTAAACCATATACACATCTCAACAAGATGGATTTTCAAAGGCTAAATTTCCAGGAAAAATTAAATATTGTATGTAAATCTATCAGCACACTTCAATACACACAATATGACCATAGCTTGTCTGGTTGTTTTAGGATATTGCTTTGTTCATGTAATTGAAAAATCTTTAATAGATACTATTTGTATTTATATTCTGGTTTATCTTAGATATGAGCCTTCCAGGAAACAAGCTAATACTTATTCCTCAGAATATTTTTTAGTACTTTGTTATAGTAGTTTATTGGTCATTAAATAAGAAGCTGAAAATCAGAACCAGAGGGAAAATATCTAGCAAAAATATATGTGTTGAATTTCAGTACTTTACAGTGCTTAACATTAATGTCATTTAATAACAGTTTGACATCTGTGGCAAATATTTGAATCACAGAGAACTTGATGATTAGTTTTGTCATAATTTCTAGTTAAATATGTTTTATAACAGTTAAATTTCTGAAGGTTCTTTATTAATTTGATTTTCTAAAGTACCCAAAGTGGTCTGAAACAGAAATTCCCAGAAAATGATTTAGTAGAAATATTTTATCATAGAATCATAGAATGACAGAACAGCTCGGGTTGGAAGGGACCTTATGGATCACTCAGATCCAACCCCCTGCCATGGGCAGAGATGCTACCCATTAGATCAGGTAGCCCGAAGCCTCATCCAGCCTGGCCTTGAACACCTCCAGGGATGGGGCACCCACAGCTTCTCTGGGCAGTCTGTTCCAGTACCTCACCACCTTCATGGTTAAGAATTTCCTCCTTGAATCTAATCTAAATGTAAATCTACCCTCTTTTAGTTTAAAACCATTCCTTCTTTTCCTATCATTATAAGTTCCCAAAATTATATAGATAAATCTGATGCTAAAAATAAATAAATACAATAATAATTAAAAAGAAAATAGTTTCAGGAAATTAAGTAATTTTTAAGATCTTGATTTCCAAAGTCACAGAAAGCTTGTGTACTTCCCTTAAGAATTAGATAACATAATGGTGGAAGTCACCTAGACTTTATGTATGCGTGCACACAATGGAACAGGCTTGAAAACGATTGAATGTGGAAAGAGTCAATAAATATCAGTGAAAGTTGGCAAATCTGTATGGGGAGGAGAAGACCTTCAGGAGAGCTTAATGAGTGTCCTCCTGTCTGTTTTGTCTCGGCAGCTTCATGCAAAACACTTGTTTTTTTCCAACTGCACGTTCAGATTTTGTGCAGCATGCATGTTGTAAGCTCTGAAGTTTTGTATTGTGTCCAAAAGTACTGTTATAGGCAATTTAGCAGCAATGCAGAAGCAAAAGTGATATTTTTTTTTGGTTTGTTTTGCAACAGGACATCATTGGACATTTCTGTCCAGGTGTGGTTGCAGGGATGGAAAGAAGAAGGGATTAGAGAAGGTTCTTTTGAAAGCCTACTTGATATATGGAGAGACCAGATATAATAAATATTGATCGGCCTAATATGCCAACATAACTGCTTAAATGCAAGGTACAAGTTAGTTCTATGTGATACTCAATCTAATTTTAGTTTTATGCAAGGGTTATGCCATTACATTATGCCAAAGTAATGGCCGAAAGTTATGCTGCTGTGATGGGAGTGATGTGAGGAAACTGCCAGCGACTGCTGGTGCTGGGGTAGCACTCAGCACTGCCAGGTTAGCGTGCTATTTTCTTCCTACAGTCTTCCTATTTCAGAAGAGCTTGGTAAGGACATTGTTTAAATCTGAAAATATTAGAAAGTAAAAAAAAAAAAAGAAAAAAAAAAGTATTAAGCAAAATATTAATCCCCACATCATTTGGTCATGTTTAAAGTCCATTTCATCACAGAAGAAAATGAAGAAAACCAGGGCTGGTTTCTCCACAGCCAGGCATTAAGCCAATTGTAAACCAGGCGTACATTTTGGCTGTCCTTTGAGTGCTCCATTACCTTGGCTGCACTGCTCTTCTCCAGCTCTTCTCTGCTGCCTAGGCTTCCCTCTCCCTGTCTTTACTAAGGCAGGACAGGAATATCTGGTGTAACACCCCAAAAGGCAGTTATGTAGCAAAATCTACCACACAGAAAGAGATCTTTGTTTCCTAAAATGTTTGTGCTTGGCAGCCTGTTGGCTGTGTGTCCCTGATGTTGGTTAGGCATCGCACAGCAAGAAGCACATGGGAAGGAAGCCCATCCCGGCTCCTTTGTGCTTCAGAAGGTGGCAAAGCATTCGTGCTGGCTTTCCGCAAACATGTCCAAAAGGCAAAAAAGAACAATGCGGCGCGGCTGTGCGCACTGCGTCCACCCAGACAGTTTAACCCTTGGGTCAGCGTGTTTGTATTTCACTTATTGGATTGTTAATAGATTTTCTTCATTTGTGCGAGACATTGTGAATGATGTGCTGAGGCCTTTCTATTACTCCACCGCCAGCGCCCGTGGTCCACCTGTAAGAAGATAGCGTTAAAAGCTGCTGGAGTTTCTACCTCTTGACAACATCCCAGCTGTAGACTAGCAATAGCAATCCTCCCGTGGCAGTTTTAATTATCGGCCCCGGCGATACCATCAGTAAGTGTGTAATTACGTGTCACTTTCCTGGCTGTTGGGTATGAAAAGTGGAACCAGTGAGATGATGATCGTTGAAGCTGTAGACTCATATTTAAACAATTCAAAATGTGTAACTGGCAGTGTCATTAAACAGAGAGAGTCTGACCCCAGCTGTCAGTTACTTTTCCTTATGCAGATTTTTTTTCATGCTGTCTGTCAAAAGAGCTCCATGGGCTGAAATGGGACAGAAGAGGAAGCGTAATGCGCCAAGCACAGAAGCACTGCTCTCCTCCACTCCCACCGAGGTGGTCTTTTACCCTAAATAAATACTGCTGGAGAGATTGTAAATAAACGGTGGGCCATGCAGGAAATTATATAGACTTTGCCAATGAATAAACAAAGGGGACTTTCCAACAGATATTCGACCCTTCAAAAAATATGAATAAAATCTGACTCATTACCCTGAACTTAAAGAACAAGGCTTATGGTAATTTGGGGGCTTCATTACTGGAGGATAAAAATGGAATCATTTTCATTTCTCCAAGTTTCTGCTGAAAATTTTTTCAAACCATGGCAGATAAATGATTAACCTGGAGGTTATTATTATTATTTAAATGCATATATGTACACACACACATATATATATACATATATTTGAGGAGAGACTTGCACGCACATGCACATACATATATATATGAGCAACAACATTCTTTTGAATATTGTTTTCAAAAAACATTAGGATGCCAATCTCTTTCAGTTAAACTTCAAAGCCAGCAGATGTTTAAGGTATGCAAAGTAATAGAAACGTGTCACTTGGCCAATATATGCTAAAGAGATGGAAAAAAATAAATATATGTGCATAGGAGTAGGCAAGTAAAGAATATTATTTCTGCAAATACAGTCAGAAATTTCTAAAATGACAACTCTTCACTGTCTGAAGACAGGCACACTTGTTTGACAGGGAATTTGGAAACTGCTAGCACTGTAAGAGTTAATTTGGGAAGCACAAGAAAGTAAATGAAGCAGTACTTTACAAAATAAATAAATAAGTAAATAAATTGGAGGTTGAATAAATTGATTAATATGTGAAGAGAAAGAAAAACGTTTCCTTGATTTTCAAAATTTCTCATAATACAGCTAAGCTCCAGTTGTGTACAAATAACATTATCTCATACCCATAAGACACCTTCGTTTAAAGCTTTGGAGTTCCCATTGACTCTATCAGCAGCAGTGAAACAACAGAGACACACTGGATGCTTAACCTGTCTCACATCTTCTCTTGCAGATTTTAAGGAGAAATATATTCATTTGTCTGTGTGTGTTTATCTGTGTATATGTATATAAAAGCTCTGCATATATTTCTTGTTTCAAAGACAATGCTACAGACCAGCACATACAGGAGTGTAGGCTATATTAATTGCAGCAGTACTTTCATACTTGAAAGTAATAAATAGGCACATATTAAATCCTCTAAGGATTAATTTGTATTTTATCAGCTGTGAAAAGGGCAATTTTTTACATATCCAGACTTAAGAGGTAGACCTATTAGACCTTCATTGGAAAACAAATTCTGCATATATTTTGTAGCAAGGCTTTTTATTTTCTTTCTTTTTATCTCCTTTCTCTCTTTCCTGTCCTCTTTTTTTTTTTTTTTTTTTTTTTTTTTTTTTAACACATTTGTTGTAGCAAGTGGTTATGTAATTTAATGTGGAGAAGGAAATGAGATGATGTTGCATTGTGGACAGGCAAACACAGTTTTGTAAAAGTCTTCCTTGTATATATTTGCAAGAGCAGTTAACAGAAAAAACAAGAGAAAATGCCATTTAGTAATGTGTTAAGTGTCACACTTTTCTGTGGCATTTGAAATATACAGTGCTTAAGGTCATTCAGTTTTGAGGCATACATATTAATATAATTGTAGGTATCTTTATAGTTATATTTACAAATTGTTTAGTGCTGCCAGTAATGAATAGTTGCAGGGGAGCCCTCCCAGACACAGTGTTATAGCAGCTAGTTAGGAGGAGCGGGTTTTTGCATGCCAAATAGCCATTTTTCTTTGTCTTTCATGGAGTTGTCTGTATGGTTGAGTATTTTCAAGTTCTGTTTCTGTCCTACTTGCATGTTAGCTGCAGGCTATCTGCATCACAGGGAGGAGGCAGTCCCTTGGGGAGGGCCCACTTTTCTGCATTTAGTTAGTTGCTTTGAAAGGAAAGGATGCTAAAAAAATTAGCTGTCTTTTAGGAGTGTTGGATGACTTGTGCACAACAAACAGATTCAGAGTTGAAGGCTCCTGTATTTTTTATTTTTATTTTTTTAAATAAGGCAAGTTGGAATTTTTAAAGGGACACTGCACATGTAATCTATGCCCCAAATCTAAAGGTGTTTCCAGCAGATGAGGGGAGTTGAAGCTTGCAGTTTGTATTTCTGGGTGTCAAACAGCTTTATACGATTGCTGGGTGATGAACTGTCTCAACGTTAGAGCTCAAAGTGCTGTAGTGAATGGGGCTACAGCTGGCTGGCAGACGGTCACTAGCAGTGTACCCTAGGGCTTAATTCTAGGGCCAGACTGGTTTCACATTTTTATCAATGGTCTAGATGAAGGAATTGGATGCACCCTTAGAAAACTTGCTAATGATACAAAACTGGGAGATGCTGTTGACTGTGGAGGGACAAGAGGCCTTGCAGAGTGATCTACAGATGTTGGAGCACCGGGCAACCAGCAATGACATGAAGTCCAACAAAGTCAAATACTGGGTGCTGTACCTGGGACGGTGCTGGATTGCTGGCCAAGTGAGGTGATTCTCCTGCTATATTTAGCATTGGTGTGACTTCACCTTGAGTATTGTGTCCAGTTCTGGGCTCCACAATATAAAAAGGATATGAAGTCCACCAGAGCCCAGCTCCAGCATGGGGTGCAAATGTGCTGTCACATGCATTTATTTGGGTTAACCTCTGTCAGCTTGTCAGCTTTTACCCTATTATTATTATTATTATTATTATTATTATTATTATTATTATTATTATGTATTCCTGGAAATGCTTATATGGTTTCTGATATGCAGGAAGGTTAGGCAGCAGAGGCTCTGAGGGAATTTGTGTGGATAGTGGGAGGCTGACCTCTGTTAAAGTCTCCTTTTGCCATGACTCGTACTTACTTGCTGGTGGGGGTTTCAAAAGACTAATAAGTCAGGGTGGTCTTTAGAGCGGGCCAAATCTACTTTCTTAAATCCTTGAACTGAAGAGGTAAGGAACCAAAGTGCAGCTGGATCCACTTCTAGTCCAAGACTTGGCCAACAGTTTATGTTGAAGGATTATTTGTGCACAACCAGTCTAAGATACAATCATAGTGAAGCTTACAAAGTTTAGCAAGACTACTGAAGATCTACTGCAGCAAGAGATCTCTCACAAGCAGTTATGGGATCTCTGCAGCAGGTGTGACCTTGGGAGGTGTCCCTGCTCAAGGGGAGATCCTGTTGTGCAGCCAGCTGCCATGCAGAAGAGCTCCAAGGCCTCTCAGCCTGCTCACTGCTAATGGGGTAAGATGGTGGACTAGTAGTCATACTTGTGGTTTCGGTGGGTGCTCCACTGGCCCTCAGCTACTGAGCGAGGCCTCTATGTGCCCGTTTCTCTGGCACCCATTTGTGGTCGCTATTTGCAAGAGCAAGACTGAGCTAGGCTGGAGGCAGCGGGGCAGAGCACACCCTTACAGCTACAGCTGTCCTATGAACAGATAAGACCTTTTTCAGAGTACTTCTGAGATAAATTTGCATCAGACCTTGCATGCTTCAAGCGTGTGGACTGTTATGTGTGAAAATTAAGAGGAAAGGTACCACAAATAAACAAAACTTCATTATTGTGCAGATTAGATGTTGTACATCTCAGAAAAGAGATCAGAAGTCTTCAAAGACCAAAGCCTCACTCTGTTGGCCTGCAATACTTCAGGCTCTCTGAATGCGATGTAGAAATGGCTTTTCCCCAAAGGGATGAGTGCTGAGTAGTCCAAGAGTTTAACTTGTACTATAATTAAACTAAATCAAGATGGTATGAGTCTTTTAGCCCACAATGGACCCAATTAAAATGCCTCCTTTGTGATAGTGGGGGTTAACACCCTAGTATTAATAAAATTGTGGCCTGCTACTTAAACTTATCACACGTGTCATTCATTGCCTACACGTAAAGGTGAAGTAAATCAAACTTTATTTTTAGTTTTAATTACCAAGAAGAAATATTTTTTTCCCCTTTCCTTTCCTTTCCTTTCCTTTCCTTTCCTTTCCTTTCCTTTCCTTTCCTTTCTTTCCTTTCCTTTCCTTTCCTTTCCTTTCCTTTCCTTTCCTTTCCTTTCCTTTCCTTTCCTTTCCTTTCCTTTCCTTTCCTTTCCTTTCCTTTCCTTTCCTTTCCTTTCCTTTCCTTTCCTTTCCTTTCCTTTCCTTTCCTTTCCTTTCCTTTCCTTCCCTTTCCTTCCCTTTCCTTCCCTTTCCTTCCCTTTCCTTCCCTTTCCTTCCCTTTCCTTCCCTTTCCTTCCCTTTCCTTCCCTTTCCTTCCCTTTCCTTCCCTTTCCTTCCCTTTCCTTCCCTTTCCTTCCCTTTCCTTCCCTTTCCTTCCCTTTCCTTCCCTTTCCTTCCCTTTCCTTCCCTTTCCTTCCCTTTCCTTCCCTTTCCTTTCCTTTCCTTTCCTTTCCTTTCCTTTCCTTTCCTTTCCTTTCCTTTCCTTTCCTTTCCTTTCCTTTCCTTTCCTTTCCTTTCCTTTCCTTTCCTTTCCTTTCCTTTCCTTTCCTTTCCTTTCCTTTCCTTTCCTTTCCTTTCCTTTCCTTTCCTTTCCTTTCCTTTCCTTTCCTTTCCTTTCCTTTCCTTTCCTTTCCTTTCCTTTCCTTTCCTTTCCTTTCCTTTCCTTTCCTTTCCCCTTTTCTTCTTTACTTCTTTTTCCTTTTTTTTTTTTTTTTTTTTTTTTTTTAATTTTGCTTTATTTCCCTCCCCCAGGTCAGATGAATTATTATTTTTCTGATAGCAGTGTGGGAAAAAGTTTTGCATCTATGGGGTCTTGAAACAAAATTTGCTGTCATCTTTGCTGTTTCTGTCTAGTGCTCAGTCTTATTTAAATAATACGGCGATCTTAGATAAAGTCGTATCATAGGCATGATCAGTAGTGAAGTTGCTTAAGCAGCTTGACAGCTGAAGGGCTGTTCAGTGAAATCATCGTCCTGTTGTGACCACTGGTTCTCCTCTCATTGTCAAATCACTGAAGGTCACTCTTACAGATGAATTGTGATGCATCCTTACTGTTAGTTATCAATATAAAAATCAGAGGAATATTTTCCTAATATTAGCAAGCACTCCAGGATTTTCTTTTTGAGGGCAGAGTTTCTCATTTAAAACAGTATCCAAATATGGTTATGGGAAAATTACTATTTTTTGTGTTATGAGATCACTGCAAGCACTTCCTTTTTGATATTCAAAGAATAAAATAAAGCTGTACTACAAAGATAATCTTTTCAGATATAATGGAATAAAATCCATTGTACTGTGGGGCTGGCAGCATTTTTCCTATGTATGATTTCAGTAAAGAACTGGAGATGCAATAAGGCGTGTTCTGCAAAGGAAGAGCAGCCAGCCTGTCTGATAACACTTACTATCTTGATTCAGATTCTGTGCTCACATTTGGACAGAGGCTGGAAGCAGAGGTATCCTCTGCAGATTTGGCACTGGTGTCACTGGGAAACCTGTGGGCACCAGGACAGGAGACTAGCAGTGTTGATACCTCTGAAATATAAAAGGCAAGATTCTGGTTTTAGCTGTTTTAAAATAAGGTGGAAAACAATTACAATGGCTAAATCCCATGAATACAGTCAGGTTAGTACTTACATGATTAAGGGAAGCAGAATTTCTCACAATAGTGTTGACCTGAGATTGCTAAAGAGTTTTCATTTTCTTTGGTTTTAATGTGTTGTTATTACTGTGCTATGGGTAACTTTCTCCC
Source organism: Aythya marila (assembly GCF_965140915.1). Taxonomy (NCBI): domain Eukaryota; kingdom Metazoa; phylum Chordata; class Aves; order Anseriformes; family Anatidae; genus Aythya; species Aythya marila. The sequence continues at coordinate 1,915,461 of NC_139048.1, forward strand.
TCCCCCCCCCCCCCCCCCCCCCATGGTAACTACTAATCACTTTGGTTTAATTGAAGATTTTATTCACAAAGTTATTTTCTTCTTTATTAAACCAGATGCCAACATGGTATTGTTCTATGAATGCTTTAGGAGAAAATCTATAACTTTGTTCCTGTATCTTACAGATGTAGTCATGTAGACATAACTGAGCTGTGATGGTTGATTTGCAGTGTTGCAATGTTCCCTCTGTCTCTGCCCTGCAACGGGTAGTTCCACATTCCAACTTTGTTACCCTCCTCAAAGCCATGGCTTATTTCTCTTGTTTTTACATTTATAAAATGTAAAATGCTCCCTAGCAGTGTGCCAGAGTGAACCCAGATGCTACTGTGATGGTTGTCTTTTTGCAAATACTAACAAACATTAAAACATGTTAGCTTAATATTTGAAAACTACCTTGAAATTATGGAGCAGGCGATGTACTTTGTTTATCACAGTGGAAACCTGTTAGACAAGTACCCTTGGTGCATGGAAAATATATGCTTTTAACAGTTTTAATCCTTTATCAATTATTCATATGTGAAGGTTTTTCTGTATTTGTACAGTTTCTTGGATGGAATAGCAAGCATGCCCTTATTTGTCTAACAGTTTTGCTTGAACTGTATTGGATAAGATATTTAACACACGCAAACATATTTAATTTAAGAAATAAAGAGCCATTCTTTCAGCAGGGTTTTACACATCATTCTTCTTTATTACGCCAGGTTTTGCTCATCATACCATGTTCTTCCTCAGAGGACAGAGACAAATAACCATTCTCCGCAAGGACAATGTGTGTGTTGAATGCATTTTAAATGCTGCACTTTGTTATGATTGCAACCAACATTTTAAATATGCTGCAATCAAATTCCAAAATGACACGAGAAAAATGACATCAGAGAATAAATCTATTAGGCTGCTCAGGCAACAGGAATGTTTGAGCTGGAACATACTTAACTTGAAAGTTAAAGATTGAGTACAATGTTTATTTTATTTGCTTAAGAAAGGAAAGCCTAATTTATCCCTGTTGTGGAAATCAATGGAGTTACAGTATAAATATACTCTCCAAATATATTTGGCATATTACATGAGTTAAATAGCATTACCTAAATATAGTTTAGCTTTTAAATATCACATGAGATTACTGATTTACTTTTATATTGTGTGAGGTTTGTTTAAACTATTCAGTGGTCTCACCCATGGCATGCAGAGCAACTCTGCCTCTCAGCCTGGAAGAGGTAAACCAAAATCAAACAAGCTTCCTAGTGGAAGTCATATGAATGGGAAAGGCCGGACAAGCCATATGGTGTCTGGCTTCATAGGTGGAGACTGCAACATTGTGGGTCAGACCTGTACAGTTTGTTTTACACAGAAATGTGTAAAACAAACACATTTCATGCGAGAGCCTAAGTGGATTGTATTTAGTCATGATGCAGTGATGGGTTTTGGAGATACCTGAATAAATGAATTTCTGAGTTCTCTTGACACAACCTTCTGAAAAATAATTCAACCTTTAAGCTGTGTTTGGATAGAGTTTATTCTAGGCAACAACAGGAATCCAGTGAGGACTGAACATGTTGTGGTGAGCCCTAAGGTCAGATCCTTTCTTGGGCTATGATGGACCAGCATCCTGTGTTTTGCACCATGTTTCTAGTAACTGGGCCCCAGCTGGGCTCGAAAGTCCCTTGAATGGTTGTTTATTACTTCATGGACTATTTCCTTGTTTCTTTTCCTGGTAGAAAGGAATATGAACTGCAATATGAGAGATTTTGTATTAAAACAAAAATCAAAAACAAACAAACAACCACCATTTTGCTCCTTGCTAAGAATGGTTCAGGTTTTGAGAAGGAAATATTTTTATCATAGTAGAATCACCATCCCTGGGGTTTAGTAAATATTCTAGCAATTTCTGGGCAGACTCATTTTGCTTTCTGGCTTTGTATTAAGATAGTAGATCCTGCTACTGTTGTTATGAATATTCCTTATACAACTTTCTGAAAAATTCTGCCTAAAGAAAATAAATGATGTCTTACATTCAGAGTTCTTAAGTGAGTAATGCTGGCATGACAGATTTAGCTTGTTTTACATGAAAAAAAAAAAAGTAGGAAATAAAGTGGTATTCTAAAAAGGGATTTGTCTGACTTCAGAATTGTAGCTTTAGTTTTCTCTGAAGAATCAGAACTGAGCAGGTGTTGCCCAGGTAGGAAAATTTCACTTAAAGATCTCTGAACTGTCCCAAACTGAAGTCCATTCTCATCCATAACGTAATTTAGCCCTTGACAGATATATAGAGCTCTTGTAGCTTTCTGTTCTTCACAAAATCTCCTGAGCTTCAAGTCTCACTGACCAGATGGGTTGTAATTTGGCCTCTGACATGGTGCAGTCCTGCTGGAGGGTGAAAATTACCTGAACTGGCCAACGCCGAGGTCACATGCCCGTCTCCTTAAAGTCATTTTCTTTTTCTCAGGCTCCTGCCTCACATTTCCCAGCACATGGATCTCTGTTTTCTGCATTTTGAATAGTGCAGAATAGCGAGATGTGGAATACTTATCCCCTCAGAAGTCAGGTATTATATTTAAATGTCTTAAGCCGCTGCTGAGCATCAGTCATAGGATTGATTTAACCTTAGCAATATCTGACTCTGCAAGTTAGATGCTAAGATTGCCCTGTGTAGGGTAGATTGAAATACTTTGTAGTATGCCAGGTGATAGAAACAGCAAAGTGTGACATATATACGTGCTTAATTAAGGAGAGTCTTGAGTGTTTTTCTGGACAGGGATCTTGTGGCAGAACAAACACTCATTCACATTTTCCATGCCTTAATTTTCTGGAAATTGAGTAAAAGTATTTTAGAAGAACTCCATCCACCTGCCACCCACCCTAAAGCTGTTATTTCCTCAGGCCCTCATGCCTGATTGGATGGTGTGAATATATTTTACTTAGGATGAAGTGGGGGCCCTTCTGTTCTTGTAAACAACAAACATTACAGAGCTGTTTGTGACAGCATTTTCTCCTTCCTTTGATGTTTTAATTGAACAGTACTCTCCTTGCTGCTCATCTATTTATCTGAGCACCAAACAATATGGGGGGAAAATGTGAAGTGCATCTAATCCTCGGTGTTTTTGTCTTGTCTTCACTTAGTTGAGAAGATGGGATTGCTTCTGATTGCCCTCTCCAGAAGTTTGCTTTGCCTGCTCCTCCACACAGCCCTGGAATAACTGTGGGTCAGCAGCATGTCTTAGCATGAGCAGAGTGTGCCCTTTCAACTCCACATCCTTTTCCACTCTTGTCCACAGCTTATTTTTTTTTTCCAGAGCAAAAGTCACTTTTTGCAGGTGCAAAAAGGAGCCTTTCATTTCCCCTATCTTAAGAAAAAAGTTAGAAAAAATACACTTTCCTTACTGAAAGGCAATATTTTGCTTTTAGCACTACTTTATGTGCAGCGTTTTTTAGCTCCTCTAATCTTAAATTCAGTACATGAATGGATGGATAATTTCCTCCCTGTCAGTTTTTTCATGCTTCTGAATTATTTACTACTCCTGCAACTTGTAGCTGTGAGTCCACTTATTTCTGGCTGAGCTGTGGTCGTGCCAGAAGCGCCCCTTCGCCCGCCGTCCTGGGGGGCTGCTTTTCTGCTGCTGGGGCAGCCGGGCATCCTTGGGGGGACCCCAGCATCCTGCAGGACCACGTCCTTAAGTAACACAGCCTGAATCCACCTAATTTGTCTCCATCATTCTCATCCCCCAAATCCTGAATCATTTTGGTTGCCCTCCGCTGCACCTTTTCAATCTCCACAATGTCCTGCCTGTAATATAGTGACCAGAATTGCACGCTATATTTCAAATATACTCCCACTAATGTCTTATATAAAGTAGTGCCAGAATAACTTGCACTGATTTATAATCCTTACAAATATATATATTTGTTTAGCTGCTGTTGTTGTTTTTTTTTATTGCTGCCAAACATTGAACATATGTCTGGTGGTCTGAAGGCCTGTTAAAGACAACGAATGAATCACATTTTCTATATGACAAAAGAAAACACCTTTATTTTTTATCATTGTCTAGCTTGAGTGGTGATATAAGATAAATTGGAACAACAAAAGGAAAAGAGAGTTTAGGAAAGTCAAGTAATAAGTATCAGGTTATAAATGAAGTCTTCCAGTGCCTGAAGTTAAAAAGTATCCACAGACACTTCACAGTTCTTAAAAAACAAATAAATCGCCCAACAGGATGGTGATATCCATGTCCTCTTCAAAGTACAGAAGCCTACCACATCCTTTGGTGAAGATGCAAAGAAAATGACAGAATGTAAATGGGAATTTTCCACTGTTTTTGGCAACAGGAACAGGCAGCACAATTTGTGATACTAATGCACAGAGTGACTTTTTTTGGGGTGTTGATGGTGCTCTATTTTTGGTGGTGTTGGGAGCTATGGCTTCTTAATGGAAATGTATTTCCAGCAGTTGCTTTACATCTGTTGGGTAAGATTCTGTCCTTGTTTTCAGAACCATACTGTTACATTCTGAAGTGATGCATTTCAATAGCATTATTTATAGTAAAAAAGAATTGTGAATAACTATTTTTGTTTACATGGTTCACAGAGAAGGAAGCAGTACTTTATCAGATGGTCTTACCTGAGCATCTCCGCTTCCCAAGACCAAGATCTATCTTTCTGCATATGTGAAAATACATTTAGAAAAACTAAGAGTACAAGGAAGAAGAACTTACTCTGAGATGCTGCTGTGAATGACATGCCATTGAAGACCTCCAAGCATTTTATCTTAATTGATACAGCAAGGTTTGTGCTCTGTTAATTTCCAGTTTAAGAAGAAGTTTTTGATGGCTTCTACCTGAATCTGGTCTGAGCTATATAGCGCAGGTGACCTGCATTAATAGCCTCATTTTCCCAAGACAATGCGATGCTATTAATGGTACCAGGTTTTACCTTGGCAAGTAGCCATTATAGCCAATAAATAATGGCTCTTGTTACATCAACTCCTACTAAGGTCTTGGGACACAAAATTCATGTGTGCTACCAATGTAGATCGAACGTAACCTTGACATTAATCAGACAGGTGGAATTTAAGGCTTCCCCAGGTTTTCTAGTGCAGCTCTAATAACAAATCATGAAGTTCTTCTGCAGATTGCTGGTGAGGTTCAACAAAAAAAAACCCTCACACCTTCCTTTTCCCTTTCCTGCATGTTTTTTGAAACACATTTAGTCTGTTAATATGACCATTACAGTGTTTGCAAATATCTCAGCCTCCCTGGTGCTCTCCTGCATCCTAAAAGGGCTCCTGTTTTCTGAGAGCGAACAACAAATGGAACAGACCTTTGAAGAAACCCACCCTCGATTAATAGTTAATGATGGCTCAGGAGAAGGAACAAAGCCTGTGCGATGTGAACACGGATTAGCCCTTTTATAAACACAGCCAAACAGTTTGTAGGCGCACCGATGCCCGGGAGCAGCCTGCTGTGCCCTCCCGCCGAGACCAAGTCTGGGCAGCGGGCTGGGCGTGGGGGGTCGGGGCCCCCTGGGTGCCCCCTGAACCAGGAGGGAATGGGCTGGTTGGTGCAGGAGCATCCCCTGCCGTCCGGCGCTGGGCACTAATTGCCTCTGCCAAGGAGCCGACATTGACTTGCATTCCTCTCTCTGGCCATGGACACGTCGAGCTTGGCTGGGGATGGTGCCCAGCATGCGGCTCTTGGCTCAGGGGCTGCATTTGGGCCCAGCCTACAAAACTGCTTTGCCCCACAACTATTGATTTCCCCCCAAATTGCTCAGTCTTGTCCTCGTGCCTGATGCTGGGACATCTCCTCCTGACAGTGTAGCTAGGGGTGGAAACAGAGGCAGCACTTTGGAGGGGAAGGGCTTTGCGTCCCCCTGCCCGCTTCCAGAAACATCCTTTCTTGCACAGAAGAATATTTTAAGTTTGGGACTTCAAATATTTCTATTAATAAATTACTATGCATCATGTCAAATTAGCATTGCCATTACTAAAAGATTAATAGCGACAATGCGTTGTGGCACTCCATTGCTTCAGGGTAATTTTCTTTTGTTCATGCTTTGGCATAATATTGTATAGCAGAGCGGCAGAACTATGAAGCATAAATTCAGCCCCAGCCCCTCAGCAGAAGAGGTAATCCTAATCACAGCAGAGGGTTAGCAATTAGCTCCTGCTGCCGTGCTGCAACATGCGTGCTATAACCTTCTGTGAAGGTTGCCTTCAAACCGCGATGCATGGGGCTGACGCCGACCGATGTCCCTTGCACTTTGCAGATAACAAGATAGAGCCAGACGTTTATATGTTTTTATTTACTAAGTGCTTGGGAGGGATAAACAATGATAATTTGCAAGTGAAGCCTTTTTATTTTAGACCGTGAATAATTGGTTGGCTAGTGATGGTGTATACACTTAAGTGTACATCACGCCAACAGTAATCTTTCCTTTCATAAATTCTCAATCCTAACTGGAGTTTACAAGGGAAGAAATTACTCTCAGGCCCACGTCCCTTTCCATTGTGCTTGTAAAAAGGAGCAACTTTTTTCCCTCTGCCTCTTCGGGTGGGGACACGACAACAAAGCAATTAAGCAATGTGTCTTAGCAGATACAATTTAAAATAAAGAATGGGAGTATATCGCATGGCGTCATTTTATCCGAAAGATATACACCAGGATTCCATACCTGCAGTTTAATGACTGGCAGGGGCAGGAAAGGCATCTAAATCTCATTTTGAGACACAACCTGTTTTATTTTTCACTGTTTTAACAAATGATTTTCACAAGTGAAACTATTGCATTATCATGTATTTAACTTCATGCTGGATATCCAGGAAAATATCTATATGACAGCCCTGTTTCTTGCTTAAATATCAAGTATTGGTATTTTTAATGTTTTTGTAAACATTATATATTTTAATACTTGAGAAAATGTATCTCATAAATAAGCTTTATTATCTGTCAAAAAGGATGAAAATATAACTTTACATTTCTGTTTTAAAGTAATTTTAGTGCCTATTAGCTATAAAGTAACAGTTATATATAATTTAGAGTATGTAGTCACTCGAAACAACTTGACATTTTCACACAAACACAGAACCTTAATAATAGTCTTGGGATTTCATTGGAAGTATACACCACTACAGGATATTAAAATAACTTATGGTGCACTGTAATTCTTGTTTTGTATTTGTCCAAGTAGTTTTGAAGCATGCTATAAAGTAGAAAAATAAAAACCTAAGCTCCAAAGTCAGCTAAGCTGCATTCTTAAAGTTATAGCAGTCTTTTCATATTAAGTATGATTAAACCAGCTGACATTTCTAGTTGTCATCTTTCTCTTCTTCCTTCCTATTAATATGTTATGCTTAAAATGTAAATGCTCTGCGTACTGCATTTTTTATTTAAAGCTATTGCAATTGTTTGTTTAAAATAATGATGCTGATTGTATGCAGTCAGGGATCATAATAATAGCTTGAAAACAGTAATTTACTTGTTGATCTGAGAGTAAACTCCAGATTTGTGCAATCAAATATTTTGCTACACTCACACACAGCAGAATGCTTCAGGCTCAGATATTTCTGGAAGTCCATTGACACTTGTGACTGTTGTTTTGTGTCCATGGCAAAATCGAAATCATGAGGGCAATGGCTGGAGATTCACCAAGCTGACTATTTTTTCTAGTAAAAAAAAAAAAAAAAGTTTTTTCATAGGTATTATTTAAAAAAAAAATTACCATACAGACTTTATTATGATTACAATTTCCCAAAGATTTAACTTGCTCTTTTAATTGTAATTGAAGTGGCATGTGGGTAGGGATTAGGTGAGTGCACAGATGTGCAAAAAAATTAATATGAACTTAGAGAAATAGCCTTGCTGCCATAAAAGGTCTGACCAAATGTTCACAGATGGAATTTGAGTGGACCCTTATTGAATAAGCTAGTAGGGCCCACTTGGGTCATTTCTGCATCAATCCCATGTAGTCTATTTGGAAAAGGCATAGTCCAGTCCTTTTCTAAAATAAGTATTCTCATGCCTGATCCATTAATTGTTTAATTTGCATTAGGGTTGTTCAACGAGAACACCACTATAAAAAATAAAGAAAATAAAATAAAATTGTCTTGAAGAAGACTGTACTGCTTCGTCTTCTTTTCTTTTCTTTTCTTTTCTTTTCTTTTCTTTTCTTTTCTTTTCTTTTCTTTTCTTTTCTTTTCTTTTCTTTTCTTTTCTTTTCTTTTCTTTTCTTTTCTTTTCTTTTCTTTTCTTTTCTTTTCTTTTCTTTTCTTTTCTTTTCTTTTCTTTTCATCACTTTTGTATGATGCCTCATCTAAGCCTCGATAGGTTTTGGATCTTTACAGGACATAATGTGAGTCAGTGCACTGAAAAAAGCAAACAGAAATCACCCTGAACACTTCCCACAATTCAGTGTAAAACCTTGTTTGGGATTTTAAAAATCAGGTTGCGCTAGCTTGCCTCTACTTGTATTTAGGTTTTACTTCTGAATCAGTCATCCATTCTTTCTTGAGACTATTTGAACTGGAACCCTTTATCTCAATTTGTCTTATTGCTAAAATTTGTTTGTTTGAATAGAGTATAGTTGTGGCCCAGAACACTCCTGATTCAGAGTTTGGTTTTGCAAACCTGAAAGGTGGACTCCAGCCCATTCCTAGCTTCATAGGAGTTAATCTTGCTGCCATATGTTCCTGTAAATTTAAAGTGTCTGATCAAATAAGCAGGAAGATCGGCTAATAATAATGTATGTATTTGACAGACATGTAGTGAGTTTTGTTTTAAAATATCCCATAAGAATCCTGCAAACTACTTCATATGTAGGAGTAATCTCACTTATCCCCAGGTGGGAGCCAGCAGCAGTTCAGCCATGTGGAGCCACACAACAGAACCACCGTGGGAAAGAAATGAAGAGGGTTTCTAGAGATGATTGAAACTGTGAGGGAGGTTGGACAAGCAGAATGTGTGTGCTTTCCCAAACATTTGGTGCCAGGGAACTGTCCCCCTTTGTGACATGACACAGGATGGGACATCTCTGGTGACATGGAAGTGGCAGCCCTTGCCATACTGCCTCAGGCCCAGCATTGGCATGGTGCTGCAGTCCATCACTGCTGCAGACAGGGAGAAAAGGCTTCCCCTATATTAAAAGCAAAATTTGTTTAAACGCACTGTATTTTCTTAATGATTTTTCTATCCAAATGCTTTATGTTAAATCTTAGAAAGACCTTATTTCCCCTTCTTTATGATCTCTTTCTCCTCAAAGCCACCTACCCCAGGTAGTCTCCTCTTCCACACTGTCTCCCTTTCTCTGTAGATGTTCCTGCAACAGCCTTCAGTATATTGAACACAAACAGTATGAATGTGAAGGATGAGTAAATTAACTCCTGTTTGTTTGAGAGAGTATATGTCGCTGGAGAAGGGACAGCCCAATTGGTGTGGTATAGCGTCTCTTGGACTGGTGGTGGGGAATAGAATAAGCAGTAAGAAGTCCTTAGATAAAGTTGCCTAGAGTGAGTGGCTAAGGATCCTTCCTGTTAAATTTAATTGGCTTGATTTTAATGTTATTTGTGCAAACATTTTTCAATTGACTAATTGTAAAGTTAGTTTTGTTTGATATTTCTGCAGGTAGGATTCAGAGCGACATTTCAGGCAGGGCTTCTTTGTCCCCTAGTGTGCCTCTCTTCTGTGGGAATAGAGAAGAAACTAATTCCAAGAGACCATATAGGTATGTTGTCTTGGTAGAAAGCTTTCTGTCATATGGTAGTAAAGCTGGTGGTTAATTTACTATATGCACCTGGGTGTACTTTCCCATCTCATACCCTGAGTAAGGACAAGTTATTATTTTTATTTTTATTTTTATTTTTATTTTTTTTTTTGGCCACTATTTGAATGGCCACTACTTGAAAAGTGTCCAGATTTTTTATTTGTTTAGTCCTTCATAGTTTTAGTAGAATGAGAATTATTGAAATGGAAGAAATTTTGGTGTTGGCCATACCAAATGTTGTTTGCTTCAGATTGGGAATTCACTTAATCAAGGAAACTTGAGAATAACAGATAAAACCTGGAAGAACAGAAGCAGGAATCTATACGATGTTGCTACAATTTACCTCTCTGAAAATCAGAAATTGCCCATTTGCTGTTGCAGGGGAAGAGAGATGTCTGCTTCTCTTTCTTACTCCCTGGGATGTTTTTTCCTGCTAATCTTTTACTGCTGGTGTGGAGGGAAGAGAGGTATTTGTGTTATTGAGAATTGGGTTAGATTTTTGAAGCTCTCTGTGTTCGGTACAGCCCACCAAACTCTGTGGGAGCTACAAACACCCAGCACTTCTGAAAATGCAGCCCCTGGCTGTATTTTATGGGGAAAGTGTAGTATATTATCTATTAAAGTTCAGGTTCTGGTACTATAACTCACATTGACCAGTACCATAGTAGAGAAGCAGTATCATATATAGCAACCTAGCTGGTGAAATTTGGATACAACTCAATACTGTTTTTTTCTTTTGCTTTGCTTCACTCCTTTTCTTTACTTCATGCCTTTTTTATGGCTTATAGTTGAGTTTTTATAGTATTGTTGGGCATTTTTACATGCTCAAATATGTGGAAATTTATAAATAAATAAAGCAATTCTGGAATTGAAAAGCACAGTAATATGAATCACCTGGCTGTGAAAAAGGTATGTAATCAAAAACTTGTTTTGCCTCTGTCTGTCTGGGGTATAATTTCAAAATGTTTGAAAAACATATATATATTTTTTAAACTAAGTCTCATCTAAATGGCTGAGCAGGATGGAAAAGCATTAGAATATTGATCAAATAAATATGCACAAGGAATTGAAAATTAAAATGCTGAATGTCATCAGGAGCATGATAAGAGAGCCCATGTCTCTATAGCTGGGGTTTTGTAGCTCCTAAAGGCAGCAGGTAGATAAAGGAGCACGTGGAACCAGGAGGAGATCCCTGTGGGACTGCAGATGACATTGTAACAGATGACTCCAGATGACAATGTAAGAGGAGGAATGGAAAGAAATTATATTAACAAACTGTTGTCGATGGTTATAATAAGATTTGAACTGCTGAATAACCGAACCTGAAAGACCAACATATTTTTCAAGATGGTTTAGAGGGATCCCACGATTGAGTATGTCAAAAGCTGCAATTATGTCAAGAAGTATTACAAAGGATGGATTCCCAACATCAGATACAATAAGAGTATTATTACAACTCCTGATGAGCTGAGCTTCACAGACAATCAGAAAAAAACACACAACCAACCAACAAACAAACAAACAAAAACAACAAGCAAAACCAAATAAGCAATCAAATGAAACAAACAAACAAACAAACAGAACAAAAAATACTAGAAAACCAAAACTACTGCCATGAAACTTTTGAAATACATTGTATCCTTAAAATGTGTGTCTTATGAATCTTGGTCTCAACTAACAGTAATAAAAGATTTAAATCTGCTTTACTGATTACTACAACATAGGGAAATAAAAAAATCTATTTAATAGTTACTTTTTTAGACTTTTTGATAGTCATAGTGGATAATAATATCTTTATGATATTTTCAACATGTGAACCTATAGCAGAGGAAGGATTTTTCTCAGAAAACTGTCACATATTGGCTCCAAGGGATGTGCTGTTGGATGAAGATTTTGTTTCCCAAATTTTAAGACTGAGAGGGAAGAACATGGAATTATTTTTTTTTTGTTGTTGTGGGAAGAGGTTCTATAATAAGTCTATCAGTTTTCTGGTGTAAATTTGTCAGGGGAATAAATGTGTCTAATACATATTTTTGATGATTGATAATGGTATTCCAAGTCTGCTAAATAAGGAAGCAAGACATTTTCTTTCTATGTTTAAATGATGGGAAAAATAGCCTGAGTATTATAAAATGACAAAGACATTATTAGTTCAAAGTTTTCTAAGTTCTGAAAATTTTAGGTACATTTAGTTGACTTACTAATTTTGTCAACAATGACAACAGTGTGCTTAACATTAGTAATTCATTTCCTAATTAACGTGACTCACACTTTCCGTATGTAAATATCAAGGGATTTAAATAACCTTACTCTATTCCCATACTACAATAGTAAAGCTGACTTTAAAACCTCCTATATTTAAGATTCCTGTCCTGTTTTTTTTTTTTTTTTTTTTTTTTTTTTCCCAAAAACTACCTGGTGATTTGTAAATCACATTGTTTACATCATCAGGTTTGCTGCCACATGCACATGGCTGCTTCTCCTCCACACCTTCCAGCAGGGAAGGAGGAGATAGAAAGGTTTGTTAACCATCTGAATGAGTGAACATGGCTAGAAATGTGGAAAGATTTTGTTTTGAAATTGTTCAATGGAATTTTCAGAAGTAGGTTAGCACCATGCTCCTAGTATTCAATGAAGGTTAGATGTGTGACCCCTCCTGAAGATATATCAAACACTTACTGGTAATGTGCATCTTTCAATACCATCAAAAGTCTTGTTTTATTTGTAACTTAACTTACCATTTGTCTTGGTCTCCCTTTTGCCCCTTTCGTTTGAAAATATCTTTCCATTGAAGTTGCAGCTTTGGTTGCTATTTTGATACTTTGCAGTACCTGAAGCAGCTCTGATTAAAAAAAAATAATAATAATAAAAAATTACAAGAGCACTGTTTAAAAAAAAATCTATCTTAATTAGTTGCTTGTTGAAATCTAGCACAGAATGTATACAAAGCATGATTCCAAAACTGAACCAAGTGTTTTTAAATTTATATGTTCTCACAGATATAATGCCAATGTCATGCACAGGTTTTTTGTTTGTTTGTTTTGAAACAAAGGGGAAAATGGAGAGCGCTGCTGACCTCAGAGCTTTTCTAAAATAGGTTTCTCAGATAATTGTAAAAATCTGTAATGGAGTCATTACAGTTGTGGTGACATTTTGTTCATTGAACTTTGCATGCAAAGAATGACGGGTGTGTTTGAGAGGGACACCTGCAAGGCTACAGGATAGGGCTCACTGCTTGCAGTCTCTGTTTTTGTCCTATTTTATGAAGAAAGGTTCTTTTTCTTAGTGTCTGATGTGATGTGATATGCAATATAATATTCAGTATTGAATTTCAAGACTTGGTGTTCATATTGTTTGTCATTCATGTTCTTACCCTGTGAAAAATCTAATAAGGGGAAAAGCTTGAAAACGCCATATTTTACATTAAAAAAAAATCAGTTTCTGATATGGGAAAAGAGAAACTGGGTCCAAAAAAAATATTATTATTATCTGAGAAATGGCAAAATATGGTAGAAGAGAAATGGGTACCTTAACCTCAAGAAACTTTATTCCTTCTGTGTTTTTGTCTTCACGTCTTGTTTCATTGTCGATCTGCCAAACTAAGCAGAGCAGTCTTTCCAAGGATGTGTGCCTGCCGCCATGCCAAAATCCTATGTTCTACCACTGCTTTTCCTCTACATGTATATCCTGGGGGGGATCTTCTCTGGGTCTGGCTCTGTGGAGGAACCTGCTTCTTTGAACCCTCAGTCCCTCTTGGCTCACCCCAGCACACATCAGCAGGGAAACCATCAATAGGAGTTGGCTTTATTTGTGGATGAAGCTGTTTCATGAGCACTAGGGGCTGTCACTAGCCCCCAGGAGCCAAATATCATGTAGGGCACAAAGCCCCGGGCAAGGGACTCTCCACATAACCTCGTGATCTCCTTCACTGGTGTGATCACTGCTGCTAAAGCTGCCCATGCAGGATGGATGTTTGGACTTCCCTTCTCCTCTCCACACCCTCACTCAGAAGACTACATCAGAGACAAAGAGCCTTTCATGAATGCAAATTTCAGACATTTTTTTTTTTTTTTTACTTTCAAGGAAAAAAAAGAAAAATCACAGGAACAGTGCTGCTTGCCCACAAATCTCCAACTAACCCTTGCACTCAATTAATCTTTGTGACCTTCTAATGCCCTGTGCCATGAATTGTACCTTGAGGTTAGGAAATAGGTCTTATAGTAGTTCCCAGTGACTCCTATACAGCTTTTGTGTTCTGAACCTTCAGATGTTGTTGATTTGAATTTGAAATTTCTTTCATGCATAATGTCTTGATCTGATAGAGCCTTTGCTTTTAAAGCTGAGCTTTAATTTGTTTAATCTGGCATATTCTTAATTATACGAGCTGTAAATTTTATTGTATTGTAAAGCCCTGAAATACATGCATAAAGATGCAGTGCCAATGTATGATTGATTAACAGGACTGCCTGACTCTTGGGTGTGACAGGAACATGCATGGGGGTGCCTGCAAAGGAGGTTGTGGTGCAGAACAATCACCTCCCATCACCCATGACCCGGTGCGGGTAACCCTGCCATGCCTGCACATAGTCCATGGGTTCTGCTGGGAAAAATGGGGCCCTTCTGCTTCTGGCCCACGGGATTTTAGGAAATGGCATAGAGTGGGAAAGGGTGAGCTGATTTAAATAAAAAGAAAGAAAGAAATAATAATAAAAAAAGGAAATGGCTGAAATATCTTCTCGATCTCTTGCTGTGAGATTGACTTCAGCCCCCTGTCATTCCGTACTGCGTGATTTCCGGAGCGCGTTGCCAGGACTGGTGCTGCACAGCAATGCAGCCTTCAGAAGGAATCACCTCTGCTGATGTTACCTAAGCGAAAACGGGAACAGCAGCAATACTAGCAGAGATGGTAACATGCTCGAGCAATGAGTGAGGACACACAATTATTTCATTATTCATGCATCGGATCTCAGGAGACTTGCTATGAAATTTCAGCTTCAGAAACACCAGCTTTTTTTTCTGGTGAGCCAAAAAAGCTGCTCTGCTAGCTTAACCAGTGGAAGTAATCTAGCGAGGCTTAGTGTTTGACATAGTCAGGCCAGCAGAAGGCAACCACACAAAATTTGTTTTAAACTAGGACCCCACCAATGCTGCAGCACTGTGCATGGAGCTGGAGCTCTGTGCACAGTAAGCTCTGCTCTGAGCACAAAAGCATGTCCTTATTTGCACAGTCTGCTGTGCTTTCAGCCCTGTTCTCCGGGTGGTGGCAGGAATTGTTAGTGCCTGAATTTTCCAAAAAGCTGGTCATTGTCAGAGGTCCCTGGAGAGGTGTGGAGGGGGATATCTGTATAGTTTCCATTCACCCATCTCTTCCTATATCATTGTTTAGGGGGCTGCTCAAAGCAGTGCCAAGTGTTTTTTTTTTTTTGTTTTGTTTTTTTTTTTGTGCTGCATCTGTAACTTTGGTTGCATGCTGCCTTTCATCAGGAACTTTGCATGGTCTGTCTAGCAGGCACAGATAGTCGGCAGTCATCTGTTACCACCAGATAAAGATGGGACAGTTTGTTAAGTGACTGATGGCTTTTTCTAAGTCTTCTAAGTATGATTAATGTGTAAAAATGTCTAGTCTGGTGATAGGTAAATAGGAAAAACAGAGGCACCCTTCTCAAGCCAGTTTTTGCATGTTCATTTATGTGCTTTGATCAAAAGAAAAGGTTATAGGAGCTTGCTGATAGCTTGAACCACTAAGAGAAAACAGACATACTCAAGACGTATCAAAGTCCCAGGTCCCAGAGTCATTTGAGCACATGAAAGTCCCCTCTCAGAGAAGGTAAAACCACAGCCTTAGCCATTGCAGAATGTGACTCACTCTATAAAAACTCATGCAGTCTAACGCAGGTACATTCATATTGCTAGCAAATTCACAATTTAGAGAATATGATTTGATTTTTCAGTGGTGAGAGCTGGGAATACTGTAGTAGCTATGATTGAAAGTTCAGAAAAATATGCATTGTTTTTGGTTGCATAATTTCTGCAGTGCTGTAAAAGAATAGTCTCATTACTTATATGTTATATGGGGTTTTCAGTGCATCCTACTGATCTGTTAACAGCGCTGAGTTGGGGTTAGAAGATCATGCTGAAGGGAGAAGACCAAGCCTGTCCACCCGGCTGGTTTTGGTTAGGAACAGAGTTGCATCAGTCGAAGTAATTGCTCTGTCTGCACTCAACTGAATGCGTAGCCAGAGTTCAACACATGTACTGACTTTTAGTCTACTGGTATTTGGATACTTAGGTTACGACGGAATTTCTGAGCACTTCGGTCTTTAAATGTGCTTGCACATAGTTCCAGGTTATCTGTCTCTGAAGGCTTTTCACGCTCCAGTAAGCTAATTTAGTTCACCAATGGTAAATTAATTACTCTCCAGTCTGCTATTTATTTTAATGTACACAACAGAAAAGTATCAGACAGATAGGCAGATATACAGCTTGTCAGCTTACATTATAACTGACCTGTCAGGTAGGGGTCCAGCCTGGGGGGGTCCTGGCTGTCCACAACTCACTTCAGCACCAGCAGCTCACCCAGGGCTCGGTGCTTCCAGGAGCTGCTTGCTACTGTAGAGCCAAGCCCATGACACACCAAGAAACAATTTAAAAGTCCTACAGATGCTTCCCTTTTCCTTGCACTGAAGTGCATCTTTTGTCTAAAGGGTTTGAGTCGCTTATGATCTCATCCTGCTCATTTGAATCACTGGAGGCCATGTCAGTGACATAATAAAATGGATCACGTGTACTGCAGGATGTGTTGTGCAGTAGCACAGCAATTCCCCAAAATAATCAGAGGAGGTGAAATTGTTTTGGCCAGTTATGGATTTCCAGATAACCCTTCAATTTTGCCTACCTACTGTTTAAGGGCTAATATACTGCTTGCTGCTGCTGCTGAAGGCTTGTTCTGAAACCAGCCATCATTTTTGTACTTTCATGCATATCTTTGGAAAATGATGAAAATATTTCATTGCAAACCAGAATACAAGAATAAATAAATAAATAAAAGCAACCAGTAAACTTGTGTACAGTGAGATAAAAATCAGTGTTTCATTACTTATTTATTTATTCATTTATTTAAAAATCTTTAACCAGAAAAATTCATTAAGATGCAATATCTCATGTACAATGATGGCCTAGGGACGGGAGATGGATTAAAAAATGTAAATACTATTGGGTCTAATGTGCGTACCATTAACACAAATATGAAATTAATGTAAAAGTTTCTGACAGTACAAACTTAGGTTTAACTCTTTAAACATACATTAAAAGTAGTGCAGAATGGTGATAGGCTTTAACAGATGATAGATGCAGTAAACAAGTGTGTCTCAAAAGAGACAAATTGTCAGCAAAATAATTGCCTAGCAGTACTTCATATCAATTAATTCATTTGTATTTAATTAAAAGGAGTCATAACAATTGGCTGCTGTATAAAAGCCCCTTAGCTCTGTAGTCTTCCATGCCTTTTGTTAGTTTTCTGTGGCTGGATATTGTTAGCCTTTTTTAATAATTCAGCTAAGATCTATTTCCTAAACAGAAAATCTATCTTTGAGTTATTCCCTTTTTCTGCAGGGAAGTAGCAATAAACAGTAGCTTTGTGCGTCTTATAAATGACAATGAGGGAGACTAGGGATGAGATTTCGAGAAGTACTTGAAACCAAAAAGGCTGGGGTTCCTAAATCAGCTAGGTGCTTCTGAAGATATGCGTTTTCCAAGACTCCAGTAAATCCGTGCTGGCCTGGCCATTACAATAAAGCCTTTGCAAAAGTATAGTCACGAACTTGGTTTGTCTAAGTCTTCTGGCCCATTTCCTCTAAGGTAGCAAGGTTCATTTTGTGATGGGTAATTTTTACACCTGCTTATACATTGCCAGAAGGAGCAACCCCTTCCAAATATTATCCTCTTGTATTTGCTCAGAGCTATTGTGTATAAGAATAGTCCACGAGTCTGGTGAGGAAATCTACTGGTTTAGATGACCATTGTTGGGAATGAAAGAGTCTAAAACACCCAATCAAACAACAAATTGGTCATTTGCACAAAACACATAAAACAATGGCTTGGTGGTGGCCGTTACACATGCTGGCATGGTGGTCCACTTTCCACCTCCTACCTCAGCTCCCAAAGCTGTCCCAGATCTGCACACTTGAGTGGATCCCAAGTGTGTTTTTTTTTTTCCTCATCAGCAAATACATCTCTAGAAAGCAGCAGTGAAAATTGCAGCTTTTGATTTATCTGATTTTCTCTATCTAGATTTAGAGTAAGTTGGTATTTTAAACTAACTGATGCTTGTTGAATGAGGTGGTCAAATTGCTTTGTTTGGACTATTATCTGTGTTTGTTTTTATTTGATCATTTCCTAGCTAACTCACAAAATCTGATAATTTGTGGTGCCTCTCTCAGTCATTAGCACAAATTAACAAAGTTCTATACTAAACAAAAAGTAATTAATATTGAAACTTTCATCACACATGCCATGATTATCATGTGTAACTACAGTACCCCTAGGGACACTTGTTTCTGTGGTTAGACAGGTGATCTGGGGAGATATTGTGATTTTGAGAATAAAGCATGAAGAATTTGGAACGGTGTCCTGTGGTGGAGGTCATCAGATATTATGGGGGCAGCCCAACATGTACAAGACCACAAAACACGTTGCAGAAGAGCCCCAGGCACAGAATTTTTCTGGCAAATCCTTCTGACCAGCAAAGTGCTGACTACCTGGATGTAAATACTGAAGTGCACTGAGCAGTTGCAAGTGAAATCTTCCAAAGTCCAGGCTGCCCTACCACAAATGAAGTTGAAAATAAGATATTTTTGTGGAGATGATTGCTTTTTTTTTTTTTTTTTTTCCTGTCATTATTTGCAGTGTATTCCCAATGGCATTTGGTTGATGCTGTCCATAGACTTCCTGGAACAGTTCCCCCCCTGCCTTTGGCTACTCAGAGGTAGCATTTGCTGAGTGTGTGAGGTTAGAGAAGTTTAAACATCACCCCTCCAGTGTGTGAGAGTTGCAGGAGTCTGTCCCTGGGGTCTTACACTCCTTTCATCACTGGTGCTGGTGGTACCCTTGTTTCAGGATTAGTTCTGCCCGTGGATTTACTGTTGCCATCTTTTCTTCCCATTTTTGGCCTCCCGAGTGAGGGAAACTGTCCAGCATGAGGGAAGGCTGCCCTGCGTGGCAGTGGTGGTATGGAAGGGTTAAGCGATGTCAGCTCCCTCCTCTGCCTGCTGAAGTGCCTTGTTTGCAAAGGATTGATAGAGTACCCTTGAGAGAAAGATTCGCATTTTCACTGTTCCGTGTCAGGGAATGAGGTTGTGTGATTTTTGTGTCATTTTGCACTACCATATTTCTTCCATTAGGAATTCTAATATTTCACAACCTCTGTCAAGGAAACTGCTACTCCTAATGCATAAGGCGAATGCATTCCAGATGGGCTGGTAATCCAGTTCAGGTTTTTCACATACATTATTTCAGTTCCACTGCGGGCCCATGCTCAGGTTTGCCAAAGCTAGTTTCATGATTCATTTGCAACTGCAACAAGTTAATCCCAGAGCGAATAGCTGTGTCCACTTCAGGTGAATTCTTCTTGCATGCTGGCTCCAGACATTGGCTGGTAAGAGGTGCTTCCAAAATAGTAATTTATATTCAGCATCCTTGTGCCAAAATTCTTCTTCTCCATGTCCATGGCCAATGGATCAAGGAGATATTTCTAAAACAAGAGGTTCCTTAATTTATGAATAGTATTAGCTAGCCATTGAAACTGGTCCAGTTCAATGAACACAGTTAAAAGCATCCAGAAAAATATTAGAAGAGGAAAGCCCTCTTAGCTATGCATGCAGAATATTAAAATTTAAAATAATTTCCCAGATTGAATCACAATTAGCTCTCATATTCATTAATTCTCAGTCCAAAAACACAAGCAGAAGCAAATAAGAAAGCGATGACTTTATGCAGCTTTCCTGAGGTTGCACAGGGTCAGCCTTGTTTTCTGTTTGATTCCTTCTATATTTGTTTTTCGCACAGCTTTTCTATTGCACTGCTTTATGCTGTTGGCTGTTTGGGAATTTCTATAAGGCTATGCTGGGTATTAAATACAAATTTCTATTTACATTTTGATAGTGAAACATTTTAGTAAACATTGCCCTACTTCTACTCATCTGTTGTGCCCTTTTCACAGCTGTGAAGAAGCTCGGCTAGAGACAAAGCTGTCTCCATCCCTTTTTCTCTCCTTTTGTCTCAGGCACATTTGGCTCCATCACACTAGCTGGATTGAAATGATATTTCCTGAGCACTGACCTCTTCGACACTTATGTGGACTCAGCATCTCTAATTGCTGTTAGTGTGAATCATCGAAAGCTGGTGCATAATTTCTCCAGACATTTATAGGAGATCTACAGTAGACATTTACTCTAAATAACAAAAATAAAGAAATCCATAAATCCCATGAAACTTTCCCCTACTTCATTTTAAGTTGTTTATACAAGGAACTTCATGTCGTAATAACACTTTTTGGCCTTTGTTTGATTGGAAATTTCTATTAAACTGTTATGAGAAAATAACTTTATGCTTCAGGTTTTATGTTTCAATTTGATTAACAACAGGCTTTTACAAGGACTATAGCACTGCTGCCTTTACTGTACGCATCCAGTGTTATTGCACTAGCTGTTTTTCTGTATGGAGTGGACTTTATCAAGAAAATTATATTTCCTGCATATGACATTTTGGAAATGTATTGTATGTCATATCCCTGTCTTAAACGCTGTTAGTGCGAATCATCTGACGCTGGTTTATAATCTTTGTACTATATTTATAGCAGACCGTTGCTCTGTAGTGTTCTAAATTTCCTGCTTATGATGCAATGGCAAAAGTCATTAAACATTAGCAGTAATAGTATTTTCACTGTAATAAAGTGTTAATTACTTCCACATGTTAATCGAGTTGGGGGGTAGAGAGATTTTTGCTATTGTTACTGTGACTAAAATAATTTCCATGTGATAATTTTCCAGGATATCAAAAACTGAATAATTATGCACTAATTAAGAAAGTAGAGCCTGCTCTGGAGTTAAGACTGCATTAATTTTAATGTTTTTACAGTCCTTTAATTGGGGAAAGGGCTGTAAATTGAGAGCTGACGCACTCTCCTACCATAAGCAGGCCTGCCTTTGCAATCTGCCTCCTATATACTGCAACCCAAGGTCAACACAAGTTTGCAAAATCCCTCTGCTCTTCGTACGAAATGTATTGGTGGTGAAGCGTGCATCTATCACTCTGACAAGCATTTAACTCTCCAAGAGCACATGCTCTCACTTCTTAAATTATTAATTGCATTAAATACATTTTCATATCGCGGACTGTTTGCTACAAACTGTTCCCTGGTAGGGAGAGGCGGTCCCCCCGCCGTGCGATACGGTTTGCCTTCTGTTGTTTCGCTTCGGAGCGCAAGGTGTGAGGTGGCTGCATTTGAAGGGCTTGCAGATGAAATGCCACACTACTGAAAATTACAGAAAAAGTCACCCTTGCAAAGTCTTTTTTTTTTTTTTTTTTTTTTTTTTTTTTTAATGTTGATCAGTTGGCTTTGGTTTTTCTCCTCTCTTTTGTTCTGCACTAATGTCTATAAGTCCATATTGTTTTGGTTTGTTTATACCTTTGCACTTATCAGCTCGTGCAGTTTTCCAGGGTATTCTCCCTGTCACACCATTATCACAGGCAATGGCATCATCATCCGCTTCATTATCATCTCTGGGTCATTCCATCCCAGAATGGCTTCGTATTACAACTAAAAGGAGGAATCTGGCAAATGGATCATATTATCTCCTTCTCTCACTCCGGCATTTGAATGCATTATACAAGACGCAGTCTTTATATTAACAGGCATCGTGACCTTTGCCTATAACATGTTTATTTTAGCAATACTTGCTAGTGCTGCTGGAGTTCGGCTCCTGCCAGTTGCTGATGCTATTGTAAACCCCTGTGTTTACAGCTCGCTCATGCCAAACCTGCTCCCAGCCTGCGGAGGAAATGCTAAGGCCCAGGTGTGCTGGGGGCCAGGGGCAGCTCACAACCCTGCCTGCCTGCCCTGTGCCTGGGGACAGCGCCCCAGGGACCCCTCCTGCTGACACCTCTGGGCTCAGAACTCTCCGTTCATTTCTACATGTTCCTAACCACCTCAGGGAGAGGAAATTTAAAAAAAAAAAAAAAAAAAAAAAAAAAAAAAGGATAAATTAAAATCACTAGCACCCATGTCTATGCTTACTTAGTTTGCTTGCAGTTTGCTTGCAGTTCCTCTTGTGTATCTCTTCCACAGGAAGTTTTGTAATGTGGTAGGAAACCCATCACCCTAAATCACCCATCACCAACGCTAAATATTGAGAAGATAGTAGGTACTTGGTAGTACTGCAGGACAAAGTAAATCTGAGACACTCTTAGATGTGTGTTGATATATTTTGATGCATTTCCGCCTATAACAACATGAAGTGACATAAGGTAAAACCAAGTGGGCTGGAAGCATCTTTGCAGTTTAGTACCCTGTGCTGTTTAGAAATAACCCCTGCCTTTTAGAGGTGATGGTTTGACATACAGAGTGAGCAAATCTCAAAGTTAAATTTCTCTTTCCTGCGTTGTAATGAGGGCACTTACTGGCCACGATGTGCTTCTCAGGGTGCATTGCACAGTTGGGCATGGAGCAATAGAAAACTAGTAGGTGGAACTGCAGCCCAAAATGCAGATTTCTTAGATGTTTTAAGACAACATTTCTTACATAATTTTAATGTCACATCCCTTTGAGGCAACATAAAGAACTTTGTTCTGCAGTTGGTACTTATATTATTCCTGTTCTGCAGTTGCGGTGGTGTATTTTTCAAAAGCAAGCATACTTTTGTCCTGTTGGAGATCCACAGAACATCTATGCAGACATCAGTCTACCTGCTGGTTAAGAGGGAAAGACTGCAGGAAAGTTAACAAAGACAAATTGTAAAAAGGCCAGGAGAAACATTTTTCACCCAACTTTTTTTTTTTTTTTTCCTTCTGCTCCAGTTTCTCTATTACCATTACATTAATTAGGAATTTAGGTAAATGACATAAGTGCCCTAATTTTTTATTTCTGCCAGGAGAACAATTAGGCCATTAGAAGTAACAAATGGTCTGGATGTATGTTGCCTGTTGAAAATTTCAAGCTGCATTATTTCTGACATGAAAAAAAAACAACAAATAGTAGTTGTTTTGGCCAATTTTTACCATAAGCAATGTCAGCTTTAGCAGATGCAGTGTACCATTGGCTTTTTTTTTTTTTTTTTTTTTCTATTGTCATGGCTCATTAAAGTATGCTGACTCTTGTGGATTCCCATTTCCTTTAGGTAAATAGTTATTTACATGAACTGCAGCATTTTTCTTTGGTGACAATTTCTAATTGTTCAGGCAACCAAGGGTGATATATTAACCACTCTGAATAAAGCTTCACCTATGAAATAAATTACTTTAAATTAACTATCCTTTCAAAAGAGGCAAAATTTCCAAATGGACAAATTAGACCCTTCTTAGCCACATATGGTAAGTGTTTTAAGCATTTCCCCACTGGTACTTACTCTGGAGAACAATTCTTCATGATGGAGTGGAAGACTTCTTAACTCATTTGGGGTCCTTTTAATGCCAGCGCTTGCCAATGGTGCGCTCTGAAGGGCTTGCTTCGTGACTGAGCCCTGCGTGGGCTGCATATGCACGGCTTTAATAATAACACATTCATATTTTTAACTCTTGCCATGCTGCATTGGAGAACAGAGGCAGAAAAGTCCCCACCTTGGTCCTCGTCTCAGTTGCACGTGTTTTTTTTTTTTTTTTTTTTTTAATAGAAAATTTGTTTTCCAGCTTTAGCCTTTATAAAAGTATGTCAGCAAGGAACAACTGTTTTAATGATTACATCTGCCATGGGTCTCTATATGTCTTCAGTCTGTAATCTTAGTTTATAACTGCCGATAACAGACCTGCTTCTGCTTTTGTTTATGCAACTAGATTGGGAAAAATCTCACCAGAGGCAATAGGCTTGCACTGGTGTGAAACAGTTCGCTCTGATGGATATTAGTTTTATTCCAGAGACTGGTACTGTTTAAAATATCCATGGGCTTGGCCTTTCATGCAGTGTAGATGTGATTAGAAAATCAGGTCCAACAGGTCAGAAATTTAAAAACACTTAAAGGAATTTGAAAATGTCCAAATCCCTTTTTAGGCACCTAAGCAGCTTTAAATGTTTGTAATCCCTTACAAACTCATGTCCTCTGGACCTCTGAGTACCTAAGTCCTGTTTCAAGGTAACTGAGGGCAAAGCTGCTTAGACACTTTCAGAAATGTTACTGACATAACTCTTTCCCTAGTGTTTGAGTTGTGCCAAATATTGCAAGATAGAAACACAAAAAAACATGTTTTTCTAATTTAAGCCATAACTTGACCACATTTCAATGTCCACATTTTGTATTTAGAAACTAAGAACTTCTTACAAGGAAGCATCCAATCAGTTTAAATTATGCTTAGTTTGTTTTTATGGTTTCCCATGACTTTTTTAG
The DNA here is from genome assembly GCF_965140915.1 of Aythya marila. NCBI lineage: Eukaryota > Metazoa > Chordata > Aves > Anseriformes > Anatidae > Aythya > Aythya marila. The sequence continues at coordinate 1,939,838 of NC_139048.1, forward strand.
TCCAGTGTAGTTTCCCGTTTCCCACACATTAGAAGTCAGTATGTCAATACATTGGAATGTATTAGGCTGGTTAGCATAATCTGAGCACACTTCTGAAATGGTTTCTACAACAAAAGACCTAGATATTGTACATCCATTTTATAAAAATAGCAAATTAAAAGAAGATTGTGTTTTCTGTTTGTATGGGAAAATTTAATTAAGAGTTATTTTGGTACTAATATTTACTCTCCAAGAGTAATTAAAATAGAGTGATCAGTAAAGTGGGTGTAGCTCTAAACACATGTTCTTGCTTTGTTTAATTATGTTGATTAGGTTTAAACCCCAATTTGGCATCACCTCCCTTGTCTTAATATGTTGTTGATGAAACCATGTGGAGACCTGACCTTAATATAATCGTGACAAACCTCATTTGATTACCTTTAGCTAATTAAAACATACATTATATGTACCATAATATTATTATTCATCTTACACTCTTCTCACTCTGTCGTTATGTTGGAAAGCAAATCTTATTGTGAGATTTCTGTCTCTGAAGGACCTCATGCATTTTGTATAATTGGGAGAGGTGTTTATTTCATGGGCCAGTTATAATAACAGTAATTATCATATAAAAGCTCTGAATTTTTAAGTTGTGACTTGGTGTTAAGTTTACTGTGGCTGTGTGCTGGTGCATGCGGGGAACAGCCTGCAGTGTACATGGGAAAGCTGTGGGGCTTGTCCTGTCCCCCAACCTGTCCTTCCTTTCTCCTTTCTCCTTTCTCGTTTCCCCTTGTATTTTGTTGCCAGTTTGTAGTGTCTTTGACCCATTTCAGCTGCGCATACTGCAGCCCAACGTTCTTGTCCTGCTTACCATTAATACCCAGGTGCTGGCCCTAGGCTTTAGTGACACTTATTTTAATATACTGGGTTTTTGCCCAGAGCTGTTTCTTTGGGACTGGAAGCTTGCATGTGCATTTGGTGATTATGTATCATAAAGATATGTGTGACCTAGAAATGTCTTAGGGGAATCTTCATGCCCACCCTGGGGGTATATCTTGTCCTCGGTGGGAACCTGCTGTAGTAACTGCCTTGTTCACCTCTGGGTGAACAAGGCAGGGTGGTAACCCTGCTGCAGGAGTAGTTGTGTTAATCCACCATCACTGCAGGCTTTTTTCTTTGCTAACACTAATTCTGCAGACTGTGAAGTGTCGTGGAAGGGCAACTAATGGCCATACTGTGAACAACATTAATTATATTTGACTAAAATATTTTTATAGCATCCGTTACTGTGGTGCCAGAGACATCATCAGACTTTAATTTCACATCAGTCTTCACAGTCCCAGCATCTCCAGTTGTACATGGAAGAAACTATTGTAAAAATAAAACAAGAAAAAAAAATCTTTAAATGAAATTGCATGGAAATTCCAGAGGTGATTACATCTCTGTCTCTCTGTGAGCATGTTGTAAAAAAATAAATTTAAACCTTAGTCATCTGAGTCATAGGCTGTTGCCTACCCCACTTGACCATTTTCCTTCTAGTGTGGTTTGAAGTGTGCATTTCTGCCACTAATATACGACTGGTGTGGAAAATTACCTTCCAAAACATATATATAGGAATCTTTCTGCTTACAGTACAGGCATGATGCAGGAACTGACCTCACTTAGCAACCAGGCTCACCTGGGTGCTTCCTGATTTGTCTTACCTTCAGATGTGTTCCCTTGTTTTCCACTCACTGGCAAAATGAGACTTTCTTTTAAAGTAATCCATCCTTGAAGAATTTTATCAAAATAGTAATAATGAAAATAAATTAACAAATATGGCTGCTTTACCTCTCCCAAGAGCCATAAGAGCAGGACAAGGAACAGGAAGCTTCTTAGGAAGCTTCAGCTCCTTGCACACACAAACAGTGAAATACAGCTTGGGGTGTGCATGGGGGGAAAAACTCCCCCACCTCTTGGAAAATTTCAGCTGTCACCACAATCTTGGCATTCCCAAACTCATTGTAAGGAAGAAGTACCAGTATTTGACCACTAGTGGGTTGAGGGGATTAAATTTTAATGCCTCCATCTTCCCACCAATGCACCTCGTGAAAAATAAATAAATAATGGTTTTAAAAATGTACAAAATCTAATTTAAAATGACATTGGAGTTTTATTTAAAGTCATGGAAGCTGGTTAATTCCAAAATGCTCTCATTAACTCACATCATTTAACAAGTTTCTATTCATTTAGCTCTCTCTCTCCAGAGCCTCTCAGCTGCTCTACCTCAACACATTGACAGCCTTCTGTGCTTCTGCTTCCCAGGGGGAGCTAAGGTGACTTTAAACTACCTTTTCATTCTCCCAGCATTAGGGTGCACAAATGAAATGGTGCAGCTCTGGAAGTCACTCTGAATTGCGACGGCTTCCCCGGCTGCCTGCAGAGCAGAGCGGTGATGGGAACTGCCGTCCTTCGGACGCCCCCTCCATGCCCCATGTCCGGTTATTTCTGAAGCGTCCTCATCTCCTGCACGGGGGATATTTCCCATGGCTGATCTATAATTACTGAGCCATCACGGGCCTTGCAAGTGTAAAGGAGCTGGACTAAAAGTGAGGATGTCACCCTGCTCAATGTGGGCTCAGAAACTTCTGCCTCTGTGGTCCTACTTTTCCTTCCTTTACATTTCTGTTTCAGCTGCTCTCCCCGGAGTCTGGTTTATTATCTTTCCTGTTTCATGATATTTAAGGTTATTTATTTATTTATTTATTTTTGTTTTCACCATTAACAGCAGCTTGTTCCATTCTCTCCACTACCATGACTTCCTAAACTCATTTTAAAATTTTAAAGCTTTTGTTTTCCTTTTGTTTCAATGGAGACTTCCAGCAGAAGAGGGAAGAATCCTTTTCCAAATCCCTTGCTTTCTTTTTATTTTCTTTTTAGTTTTCCCTCTGGAAACTAGCCATTTTATTTCCAAAAGTGATTACTCATATATAATTTGTATATTTTTGGAAGCTCAGATTTGAGAAGGGGGTTTTTGAATGACTGCTGAGCAACCAGTAAAAGAGGCCCTCACAGAAGTCTCAAGCACAGAACATCCAAAATTCTGAGTTTCTTCTGAAAATGCATTTTTTTTTCTTTAGTGCTACAGCCCCAGCCTGTGACCATTTGCATGTCTGAAACCAGTCAAGGGTGTTTGGCCATTGGCTTGCTTTTTCTTATAAAACTGTAGATATTGGATCCAACAGTCTATTGTAGGTTCATTGCTTTATCACTGTGTATTTTCCACTCTAGCAAGTGACTGTCCATGTGAGACATGGACATGAAAGAGAGACCTGAGCAGCATTTCTACAGTCTAAACCTAACAGCAGCAATATGGGTATCCTTGTCTGGAAGAAATGCTCTTTCTTGGGGCTTTAGGGGGTGAAATCTGCTTGTTATGCCAATAACTTCATTCCATGCATGGGTTTGAAACACACATAGACTTTCTTCTGGAAAAAGCAAAATATTTCCTAGTCCTTCAGAAGGCATGAGCTCATCAAGAAGTGATGTGTTTGGAGCATGGAGCCCTGTGGTGGCAGTGATGGCAACGGGTGGTGTGAGAGGAGCATGTTCCAGGCAAGGGCCCGTCCCTCTGACCCTGCGATGACAAATTCATGGAAACATTGTGGATGGTGCTGCAGCCCCCTGTGGCTCAATTGCCTTGGCAGCAGGCGTGCCCCCTCCATTTGAAGAGCAGCAGAACCCTTCACACCAGCCCCAGGGACCTCTCCTGGCATTGGCTTTGCTTGTAGTGAATTCCTTAACCCAGGAGGAAAAGACAGAGGACATCTGAAGCTGTGGCTAGGCAGTGCTGCCCTCAGTGGTCGAGTTTATTTTGCTTTTCTGAGGACATCTGTCGCCAGAAAAGTGGATCGAGCCCAGCAGTTTCAGGGGCGATGCTGAGCGGCCACCAGGCACTGCAACTGCAGCTTCAGGACACCACCATGCCCAGCCCTGACCTGGAGGTGTCAGAAGCAGTGTTCCTCTGCCGCTTGCCATTTAGTTCGTATTTGAGCTAATTAAAAGCCTTTTCAGTTTTTATTTATTTTTATTTTTTATTTTGATAGTAGTTGGGTGCTTTATATTAGTTTTAAACTGAGCACTTAGATTGGGTGAGAATGTTTATTCCTGATAATTTATTTAATCAGTAATTGTATTTTACTTAGGAAAAAAAAATCCAACAACTTATTTTAAAGAAAAATAATTAAAAACATCAGTTTACTCATGATCATTTGGGGATTAAAAACTATATTTAATCATGCAATGGATTTTTATTATTTTTATTCTTGTGTTATAGCCTGTGTACAGTGGTTTTATCTCCTCTTTGTACTTGCAATAACATATTATTTGACCATGAATCACTTTAATGGATTGAAACATAAGCATGTGAATTGAAAAATAGATACATTAGTCAAATCAATAAATAAATATGAAAATATATTTCTACTATGAAAAACCATCTTGGCTACTGTGTCCTCCAACTTGGACAGAGAAAGCTGAAATATATAGCTGTAAAATATGGCTTGCCGTGTCAACTAGCCAGTGCCTGCAGCCTAAAAGGAATTTTGAGCACTGGGTAAGTAGTATTTCATCAACAAAATCATAAAATAAAGACATTAAAATGAAGGAATGATTGAGTGCTGCAGGACGTTTGTAAAATCACCCTTCAGTCTGAGGCTGGAGTAGTTTAGTATTAGACATTGCATACTTTTCATATAAATTTGCTTACAAATAGCATGCCTTAACAAGCAATATTGCCAGACTGCCCCTGTAGCAAATATTTTTTCACTATGTTGCTAAACAAACTCTACTCATGTATTCTATGGCATGGCTGCAGTCGGTATAAAGAATATGTCTTTAATATTATGAAAAGAATACAGTATAAACCTTCACAAGGAGCAGTAAGACCTCCTAATGAGGGAAGACAGGTTTTGTGCTCCTGAGAAGCCTTTCCCATACACTTCTCATTGCGAAGGTCCACCCACGCTGCTTTCTTGAGCCTGGTTCTGCTTTATGGGACACAGGGGTAAAAGCAAGGTTTCATTCACCTGAGTGAAACCTGTTTGGATGTACATCATTCCTGCAGCAGAATACGGCCCTTTGCATTTACCTTTGTGCAGCCGCTGTAGTAACAGAACTGCATCTTCAAATTCAGCTTTAGAAGCCAATAAAAAACCTCTGCAGACTATGGATCAGTACAAGCAGTTCAATAAAATGGATACGTTAATTGTTCCTCTTACATGTTCTAGAAATAAACAGACTTCAGTGCTTTTTTTTTTTTTTTTTTTTTAAGCCGACATACAGCTCAGAAAAGACAAGCTTTCAATTTTCTTTTAGGCTACTAATTAGCTATATAAGTGAATGACAAAACTACAGACTTTACCAAAGTTTATTTGCATTTTTCTACCTTGAAACATTATGCAAACACTGAATTGTCATTTGCATATGAGAAGAATATCTAATATTGTTTTACTTCAAGTGACTTCAAATGCTGATATAAATTAAAAACGTTAATCGATGTATGATATGTTTTATGTGTTTTACGGGCTACAGCGTTACTTTTTGACTGATTCTCAGTTTTACATTTTACGTGTGAACCAGGCTTTGTGTGTAACCATCCTGAATACCCTTGCTGAAATGTCTTTGATGTGAAATTTGAATTATGAGTGTGCTTAGCACTCCCCATGAGCTAAAAGTGGGTTGAAACTTCAGATTAAAAAAGAAATAATAAAGAAAAAAAGGAAAAAAAAAAGAGAAAAACAAAACAAAACAAGCAAACAAACAAACAAACAAAAAGAAAAAGTGACTGTGAACAGAGGAGCAATAATTTTTCCTTGGGTTGTGGCATAACAACTGCAAAATATTCACCGACACGGCAATTAGAAGGCATCAGAGTAAGGTAAAATAATGTTGAAAAAAACAACTTTGAAGTCTCATTTCCTTGTCAGGACAAGACCTGTTTGCAATTAATTAGAGCTGATGATAACACATCTCCTTGCTAACACTGAGATGCCCTCTCCGTGCTTATCCCCAGTGTGGTGTGGCCGGGGCAGCATGGGGCACACTAAGCCTGCCAGAGAGGACTTGGCTGGAGAAACCTCCCAGATTGGGCTCCAAACACAAACATCCTCCGAATCTCTCCAAACAACTGCACTTCAGATTATTGTGCAGCTTTACTGGATATTCAGCAATGTGTGTCACTGGCAGTGGTGAGACAACTTCATAGGTAATACCCTGGAATGTCTTCCAGTTGTATATAGCTATAGCTCATATAGATACTGGGATTATTCCTTTCATTAAAGGAACTAAATAATATTACTAGATTTTGCTTTATTTTGTTTTATTATTATTATTATTATTTTTTTTTTAGTGCACCAAACAGTTTGCTTTACTGAGGCTGGAATTACTCTTTCACAGCAATCTAGAGGTCATTCATTACACAAAGCACCTTGCGCTTACAGAACAGAAAGACAGCAGCTTTAGTTGTATTTCTTGTGTCTGCTTCCTCATTGCCTGAGTGTGAAAACTTTATTGCTCATTATCTACTGGGCTGTGATGAAGTGACAGATGATTTATTGGGAGCCAAAAACTGTGTTTCAATGGTGACCATTTTTATCCTTTTGTGTTGCAGCCTGCCAACCCCTCTAACTGCTGAGGCAACAAATAAAGAAAACTCACTGCTGGAGGGCCCTGTGACTATCACTCATAAATGTCCACATTTCAGATCCCACTCTGTTTCTAATTTGATTCAATTCCCTTTTGTTGCTTAAAAATTCAATTTGTTTAATTGAGCTGTTTGACAGTAAAATCTGAATTCCATGCATTTTAACCATTCATATTAAATTTCCCTCCACATAGTACTTTTATTAATGTGCTTTAAAAGAGGTCACTTTAATTTAAATTTTGTGACCTTACAAGCTTATAAAAAGATCTATATGCTATCCTTCTCAAACTGAAATTAAATTGAATAAATGTAAGATAATGTTACAATAGATATTTCTGACTAAGGTTTGGAGTTCTGCAGAAATGAAACCCACACTAAGATGCTGGGAAGTGTCTGCACTGCTCAGCTTATTTTCCACAGCAACACCACTACTGGTGTGAGGAATTTCCCATGATGTGTCAAGTGAACCACCACAACTCTGGTACACCTTAAGGCTGAAGTTACAGGGACAGCTGCGCTGCCGTGGGCCATTGTTCAAGAAATACCTTCTCTGTTGCTTGGGTTGCTTCTTTTGATTTTTAAAGAAGGCTATGTAGCTTTTGACATTTAAATAGCTGAGCATCTTCTCCTTTAAGACTACTAAGAAATATTGGAACCAGAGCAAGACTTTAAGATTTAGTAAACTTTAATCTGTAAAATTTAATAGCAATATCCAAGTCATTATGAGTATATAGGATGCCAAATGGCTTTACAAACACTTTTAAGCAATGAGTTATGTTACAAGAATGGGTTTGCTGTGTATCATTATGTCCAGGTAAATGCCAGGATGATGACATAATTGGTAGTTGGGAGTAAAATACAACCTCTGTAAAATGTTACTAAGGTAAATGTAACAGGATTGTAATTCATTATACGTAAACATGACTAGTAGTTATTTATCATTTTATGAAATATAGAATAACCTGAGCTGGTAGTGTTTTGCTATTTCTTCATTACTTTATTCAAAATTGTAATGATAGTCTCATCACAATGCTCGCTCTTTTATTTCCCTGTAATGATTTACCAAGGCTGCACCCCTGAATTCATGTGAGGTTGCTTTCTGTGTTACCCTCCGATGATGCTCTTGATATACAAAGTCCTAAAAACTAGCCTCATTAAGAATGATATCCTGCCAGTTTCAGACACTGACAAATTTATGGCTTTGGATTAAAGGTCATATGGGCATTTCAGCCATTAAAATAGTCCCATTTCATAATACCTGAAACCTTAAGGAAATACATTTTTTGCACACAGATGCCTGTTATGTTAGTTTCTGCTAAAGACATACAGTAATAGTTTGAAAGCAACAAAAGCCTATTTTGTACCTGTTCAGCTTGCAAGTGTGTTAGCCCTAGGCTACTGTTTAACTTTTAACCCTCTTGTTCACACAGCGTACATGCATAAAACTACAATGTACCACATAATGAAGCAAAGCTAGCAACATTTGTTTTATACTGTTTGCTATAGGACATGCTTCTCTCTGTTTTTAAAATCAGTTTTGAAAACAAAACAAAAATGAAGGCATTTTTCTATGATATGAGTGATTATGCTGTTTTTTTCCACACATTTAATAGCAGAGCTGCTATGCTTTCTGTATATTAACAGGGCTTTCAAGGAAAAAGAAATAATTCAGCACAAAATGATTTTGAAGAAGAATTTCTTTTGCAATTCTTTTTCAGTGTCTGATTTTAAAACATTTTATCAAGCTTCCACTATATGTGCCAAACACTCTCTTGTCAGGTGTAGGATGAACTACAGTATAACTGTGAGATATTTCTTTCCCTCATAACAATCTTGAGCCATAGCCTATGATGAATTATTTGTACCATCACAAGGAAATTCCCCTCTTCTGCACTTAAACCCAGCAAAATTACACACCAATTGTAGCAGAGAAAACATCTGATGTGACAGCTGTATAGCACATGGAGATCCATTGGTCCATTGGTTAATCAGCAGATTTTAATGGTGCTGGGGAATATATGGTAGTGGTGTCCTGAATTAGAAATGGCTATGTGTTCTCACTAATAGGACAAATCTTCTACCTGGAGATGAAGGATTCCCACTGTTTTAATGCTTCAAATGTTTAAAATTAAAAGAAGGGGGAAAAAAAAAGAAAAAAAAAAAAAAAAGGAAAAAAAAAAAAAGAATGTGGAAAATCTGCCATAATTCAGAACACAAAAAGGAAATCCTGTGGATGAGTCAATTATATGGTTCCTAATGACGATTCAGCCTCCAGGCCTGAGTGGAGGAGTGGAGGAAATAGGGAAGGATTAACTTGGTTAACCTTCTTCCATTTCCCTCTATCGGGCTGGCACTTTACTGACTGTTTTCCCTCCTCTGTAACCCATGATGTTATTTCCCACTCTAGTCAGGAACAGCTTGAATTTCTCTAAGTCTTTCACAGATTTCATCTGTATTTTCCCTTTTCTTTGTATTTTAAAGAAATAAATAATTAAGATGGTAAAAAGATTCCAGGGCTGCACTGGAAAGTGATATTTATGATGTTGAGTTGTTTCTACATATCACTGCTAATGTGGCTAATCACATGCTCAGGAAAATTAAGATCATGGTATTTTTAGGTTGTTCATTATTCGGGATATGTCCTAGAAATGAGAAGTCTCCCCAAGATACAAAGAAAATTGTCAGAGGCCTCAGAAGACAATGGTATCTATAGAGAGCTAAAGGCCTGGCCAATTGCAATAATGATAATGATAAATAACCATCATTTATTTTTATACAGGCCCGTATCATTTAGGACCTCATAGTGCTCCACAATAAAATCAAAGAAACATTAACTTGAAGTAAACAAATGACAAAACAAACATTAGCAGATGGGAAATCAACAACAAAAATAAACAAATCAGCAGGTCGGAGGATGAGCAAACGTGTTTAGAGCAGGGACTTCAAGAAAGCGATGGCTGAAACACTCCCATGTCCTGGTGTGACAGCACCTTCAAACACCTTCGGGTAATGGTGTGGTATTGTTAGTGAGATGACCTCCTGTATTCTGAATTTAAATTTGCAGTATCTTTTTTCTTTTCTTTTCTTTTCTTTTCTTTTCTTTTCTTTTCTTTTCTTTTCTTTTCTTTTCTTTTCTTTTCTTTTCTTTTCTTTTCTTTTCTTTTCTTTTCTTTTCTTTCCTTTCCTTTCCTTTCCTTTCCTTTCCTTTCCTTTCCTTTCCTTTCCTTTCCTTTCCTTTCCTTTCCTTTCCTTTCCTTTCCTTTCCTTTCCTTTCCTTTCCTTTCCTTTCCTTTCCTTTCCTTTCCTTTCCTTTCCTTTCCTTTCCTTTCCTTTCCTTTCCTTTCCTTTCCTTTCCTTTCCTTTCCTTTCTCCTTTCCTTTTTTTTTTTTTTTTTTTTTTTTTTATGAAACTCATTTGCCTTGAACACAGGCAAAATGGGTGGCAGATGCTGTGCACCTTCCACTGAGACAGACAGTGGCAAAATGCAAAAGTCCAAGCTCTGGTTATGCTTTTTTTGACCTACTTTTGTTGCTGACATTGATTTAAAGAGAATATAAAAGGAAAAGGAAAACTTTTGAATCTCTTTGGACTTTTGACCCTAAATGGGGCTTGTGAGGCCACATGTGCCAGGGGCTGCAAACCTCTCACCTGCCCAATTTCCACTAAATTCATGGTTCCTGAGTGTACTGTGGTTGACATAAGCATTTTTGCCAAGGCAAGTAGGATCTTGCAGCTTAGTGGAGAATATAATTATTATTTACTACTATTTCTGATAATTACTTGTAGTACAGTTGGACCTAAGTCTTACACTAGGCATCAACTAAATGCTACTGGAAAATTCACTTCTCTGAAATCATGGAAAAACATTTCGTAGTCCATTTATAGTAAAACTTAATTGCAATTTTTTTTTCACTGCATGGGAACAACAACTCTGGCTAAATAGGAAGGACTGCACAAATCCTTTGTGCCCACAGACATGAGGCACTTTGACCTATGACAGCAGGTGATTGTGAGCCAAGCACAATCTTTTCCTTCTGCTTTTATTTCAAACCTGAGAGGAGGTGTAGAGGCAGGGTGGTACCTTCACCAAAGCCTTGTTTAGTCTCAAAAGCATAAAAATCATGAATGTTGGAGTCTGTCACTCTTGCCATCCTCTTTGTGGTCACTTGTATTTAGGGAGAGCTTAATTTGATATTTGACGTCAGCTGCCAAGGAGTGTTTAGCCAGAACCTGCAAGCAAGGATTCTGTTCTCTTTTGAAAATGCTTTTCATATACTATACAATGAAGGATTTTAGATGAAATTTTGGAGTAGTGTATGCAAGGTCAGTATTTCAAACTCGTTCTGGATTGAGGTGCACCTAAAATCCAACATTTGAAATTGGAAGTGATTTGAAAACTTGGATAAAAAAATTAGCTCTGTACAACAGAAATGTATAATTAAAGTTCCTATCTTCAAATTGCTATTCCTCCTGGCTGAAGAATGATTTGCTCTGCAATTTTGTCTTCAGCAAGGTTTCAAAAGAAAAAAAAAAAAAAAAAAAAAAGAGGAAATGTAGAAAATGTGCCTGCATGTTGGCTTGCCTTCGGATGCCATTTGTACCTACTTGCTTTGCAGCTGGCAACGGGAAGCATGGCTGGGAGCAAATATCCGACGGCATTCTCTGCTCTGAATGTTTGCAGTGAGGGGAGAGCCCTGCTTGTGAACAACATGCAAACATGCATGTTTGGCATACAGACAGAAGGGCTGTAGGGGAAACAAAAGGTAATAAACACCGCTGGCGAGCTGGATAAGTAGGACTAGCAGTGCAGTATCTTCATAACCATAGCAGATTTTTCTTGTGGTGTCCGTATCATAACAGGAGTTACCTGAAGGTGGAATGTGAAGCACGCAGGATGGACAGGAAAAGCATAATAATTAGCAAAACTGATGTTCATAATTAGATAAGTAGTATTGGAATGGTTGTTGGCAAGAAGCACAAAGCACTCTATCCTTTTAAGAAGCAGGCGATGTTTAATCTGTTCTCTCCCCTAGCTGCTGAGTGCGGTGCCGAGGCGGCAACACCCTCCCAATGGCTGCACCGCATGTGCTGCTCCGAGGAAGCGATGGCTGGTGTCACCAAACCAGCCTGAAGTCACTGCATTTACATTGTTTAACCCCGCAAAAGTAGAGAAGTGATGATGGGCAAATGGATAAATCTAATGCACTTTAATGCATCAGACTAGCCATAAAGCATGACTTCTCCCTGGGCTCATGACAGTAACTTTCCTTTGCGACTTTGGACATTGTAAGACTAAGAAACGATGCTGGCAGACATGTTCCAGGTCATAGAACAAGATTACATGATCAATAATGTTGAAAGCAAACTTCAGGACCAGAAATGCAATTCCCAGTGTTGACATGACAGAAAGATGCCTCTCAATGTTGGGTGCAGTGGGAGCTCTGTGCAGAAAGGTCGATGACGTCCCTTCTGTGGCCTGCTCTGGGGTGCTGAGCTTTGTTTTAGCTTCAGGGTTGGTTTTGCACTTCCACATGACACAATACAGCGTGGAGGGGTGTGTGTGGGGGAATGGTGCCCTCAGAAATAGGAGGTGAGGTTCCATCTGAGCACACCAACCTCCTGAGTGTCCCTGCTACATCACCTGCAGTGCTGTCATGCTCTGGAGGTGGCATCCCATATCAGGAGAAGAAATGCGGCAATTCTGCAGCTGGCACAGAGCCAAGGCATGTTTGGCATGAAAGCATTTAAACCTTCCTCTTTATATTCACAACCTTTATATACATCTAAGTGATCAAAAAAAAAAGAAAAAAAAAAAAAAAAGAAAAAAAAAAGAATTATTTCTCAATCAGATTATGGTAAATGATGCAATTCACAATCTGTTTTCAAAAGTGTGGCTTGGCAAATATGTAGATGATGCTAAAATTGGCCTGAGAGGTGACTGAGTGTCATTGTTTGCAGAGAGATATGTGAAGGTATGAAAGAGCACGGCTGTCTGTTGGTGAAATTTATGTGAATTGCTTGATTTTTACTTGGAGAGCTGTGGCCTCTCTCCCCTCTTTTTTACATCTGTTGGATACATGTCTTGCTTTGCTGAGCTTGTGGGCACGGGTAGTCCCTGGTTCCACACTCGAGAAAGCATTTTGGTAGACAGAGAAGTGGGAATGTTTTATTTCAGTGTTTTAGCCTGAACGTGGAGATAGGGCTCAGTGTTACAACTAACAGCGCTGTTACTAGATATAACCTCACCTGGTCAAACACCATACATCAGAAGGGAACGTCTGATAACCGGGAATGCAGCTTGGAAAAAGCAGGAGCCTGCCTGGAAGATGGCTGCTACAGCAGCCCCATTCATGCAGCAGCTCATAGCAGTGCTTCTGGTATAAAGGTTTATTTTCCATGGTGGATAACTTGGCAAAAACAATTCACCCTGCACTCGGACTTGGCATTCAAGATCTCAATCTGTATGTAAATGTTTTATAGATTAAAAAATAAATAAAAAATAGAAAAAGAGTGCTGTGTCTAAATTGCAGGAAAAGAATAGAAATAAAAGATGGTTTCCTGCTTGTCTTTTGGTGCTCCTTGCCCTTCTCTCACTGCGACCTTATTCACAGGGAGCCGTGTGCCAGCAGCCCCTCTGCCTGCAGAGAGCTGCTTGCTGGAGAGCAGCCTGCATGTCCTCAGCCCATCTGAAGCTTGGGCGTCCAAGAGTAGGCTCGTTATTAAAACATTGCTCAGGGACCAGTAGCAAGATTTGGCTCTAGTTCTAAATTCAGGTTCTTGTGCTTTCTCAGAGTTTGGGGTGGTCAAACCTGAGGTTTTGGGCTGAATCCAACTCAATAAAAAGTGCTATGTTTTATTTTGATGTTGGCAAACTGCTACATGCGCTTAGGCTCCTTTAGTATGCTGAGGCTTTAAAAAAGATAAAATCCTTCATGTTGCTTGATTTTAATGTAGGGTTTTCCTAAAAAACATGAAGAATTTTAGGCTATATTTTCAAAAAAAGCCACTAAAACCATCCCAGCACTATTTTGCATGTAAAATGTTGATTACATTGGAATAGTTTAGATGTGTAAAATAAGGTGCAGGAGCCCGCTGACACGTGGGACCTGTGAGCCACACACAGCTCCCCACTCCCCTCCCCACTGAAGGTTGGCTTTTTGGCATTTCCACAACAGAGCAAATCTGTGAGCTCTGAAATCTCTTTAATCCCCAGAAATTGTCAGGGTCCATGTAGATACTTGGTTGTGAGCCGACTTGTCCCTGAACAGGCTGTGGTGACACCTCCATCTCCTGGTGGGGTGAGGAGGGCTGGTAGTGGTTCTCACTTCTGCCAAATGCTTCTTCGGCAGGCCTGGCCTCCACGGTTAACCACACAATTTGCAAAAGTGCTTTAAAACATCTTTTTAAAACATCTTAAGTCTAACAGCTTAAACCATTGGTTTCTGAAGGTAGCTTAGGTATATCTGCAGCCTCCTCCCTGGGAAGCACTCTGGGACTGTTGGTATTTCCTAGGTATTTTGATCATGGTTAGAAAATGAAGGCAAAGATGGGAAGGCAGCACGATGCACGGGGTTAATTGGTGAGGGTCATTCCCTTCCCCAGCTGTGCCCATGCTGGGCATCAATGCACACCCAGCGTCTCTGCTAGATCAGGCCAAGGGGCTGTACCAGCACCCAGGCCTCCCCAGGGATGCTCGGGTGCCTCCCGTGGCTCTGTTCCTTTCCTTCATCTGCCTTTATGTGCCCAGCATAAATCCTGGTCGCTCGGCTTTGTGTCTGCGGCCGGCAGCGGCGGCTGCTCCCAGGCGAGGTGCAACACGGAGGCTGCAGGAGGGGGAAGGCACGGGTGCATGGATATGTGTAGGCACAAATACAGCAGTGTAAAATATACGCACCCCCGAGCAGGCGCACGCACAGAGGGAGATTTTTAACTCCAAATTGTCGGGCTTTAATAGATTTAAATCAGGCTCTTAGCACTATTTTAACATATTTTTTTTTTCTCGTGTTTAGTAACAACAGTCATCTTAAATCGCAGTGGCACATCGCCAGAGGGAAGAGAGGTGTTAATGAGACTCACTATAAATGGAGGGAGCGCGGGAGTGACAGTTTTGCCGAGCACTGTTGGCATCGGATCGAAGAGACAGGTGGTGGCACAGGGCTGACCGATCACCTCAGATAATGATGAAAGAGGAGTGACAGGGGTGAAAGATTCAAGGACCACTGAAGAAGCGTGTGGGGGAGCGGGGGCCGCCCGCCAGCCCCAGCAGGCACGGCCGATCCCCGGCACGCTGCGCACCGGTGAAATATGAGAGGGACTGATAAGGGGGAAGCAGGGTATTATCGATATCAGATGTGGAAATGAGTGGACTTAGTAACCTATCTACCATGTGGAGTAAGTATTTACGGTTTCCAGGACCAGAATCAATCAGGTTTGAAATTCATTCTTATTTGGCAGAGGAAATGTGCACTTAACCTTTCCATTCGGGGTCTGCTGATGAATATTGACCTAGAAAAATATCCCAAAGGTGTTCGGTCCGACAAAAAGTTATTTAATAATTTTGTAAAGGATTGCTGTGCCATGGGGACGAAATATTTACATCGGAAATCCTAACTTTAGATGGGTGCCAGACCGGGGTGCAGATGATTGCTGCACGGAGAGCCCTCCAACCTCTCATCGAGCAGCCATAAATCAGGGGGATGGAGGAGTTCAGACAGAGCAAATTCTGGTGACAGACACGTGATGGACTCACGGGGGAGAAAATGAAAATTCATTCCCTGACAACCTGCTACAGGCTGCAGGTAGGGCGAGGGGAGAAGCTAAATAGATGTGGATCAGCGGCGAGGATGGCAGCCCCCATCGTATGGAAATGCACGGGTAGGGGAGGTGAAACTCGAAGCCGCACAAAATGCTAAAACGTCAGAGCAGCTGAATCACCTGAGCAAAGATTATATAAAAATGTAAATTGCCTGCTCCTGACCCAATCGCGTTTAAAAATGAAGGGACAAAGAGTGACAGGAAAGGTGCTATTATTACAGATTCAGGGTGATGCACAGTCACTGCTCAGATTCCTCTTCGGCAGCGGCTGGGAGGCGAGCTCAGACACAGCGAATAATTTTTCTGCAAGTGCCCTCTCCTATTTATACACGCACGGCGGGCCCTGTCCGAGGGCTTTGGGGATGACGGGGAGCCATCCGGCGGGCTTAAATGGGCTTCTGAGCAGGATCCATGCAAATCTGCTTGGTGCAGGGATTTCCATCCCCGATTTTTTAATCTAGCTCAACTTGCTCAAGATTTTCAATGTGCAGTTAAATATTAAATTCACTTTAAGAAAGATTATTTTATAAAGCTGTTCTCACTTATGTGAGAGTAATGATCTCAACGACGAGCAGGAATTGCTCTGAACGCACAGACTGCTTGGCTTTACAAAAGATCTCACTAATGGGCTAGATCAAGTATTGTTATCCCTAAAATTAAATGCCAGTGTTTAAAACTCCATTTTTATAAGAAGAACTTGGCATTAATAATTTTTAAGGCTCTTGATTAAATAACTAAAAGTGCATTATTATTGGGCTAATAATTACTTTAGATATGTTCAGATTTTGGTCATTTTCCCTGCATTATTACAGCACAGAGGCAAAATTTCACTCATATATTTGACTTAAATGACAGTCTTTTGGGATTTGCAACAGAAATTATAACTTCTGCTGCAATTTACATGTTAAGTTCTGTAACCCCGTGATAGTTCAACCATTTGTAAAAGAACAGTAGGTGGCCTAGTGGTCTAATATTCAATGAATAATTTTATCTTACATCAAGTGCAAGGTCCAGTTTAATGTTTCATTACATTAAAATTGCACTGGGTGACATAAACTTTGTAATTAAAAGAGCATAACTTTCCGAAACACTATAGATGACTCTTGTGAAAAATCAGCATGTTTAATCAAGCTATTACGTTGTTATAAACTGCTTCTGGTTTTGTGTGTGTGAGGTGGTACCTGTTGAAAACAAGATGTGTTTATCGTCACTGTCTGCCTATACCTGTGATATACCTGTGATTTAATTCCTTGAGATTTTGCATCCAAGAAGCCATACCTTGGCACAATGCCTGGTGGAAAAAAATAAAATGAATAAAATACACACACACACACACACACAAAAATCGAGGTGCCCTTGTGGCCAGATGAAGACTTCCCTGGGCACAGTGGTGGGTGCACCCCGATGCAGTTGGATGTCTCAGGCTGTGTTTGCCCTGGGCAGAGCCCAGCGAGGTGCGACGGCAGCGGCGGGTGCAGACGAAGCAGGACCAGGGAACGTCGGTGAGCTGCCCTCGTCCGGAGACGCACCGCGTCCCTGGGAGCAGCCCCCAGGGCACATCAATCTCCACCTCGAATTGCTTCTTAATGGCCCGGTAGCTTTCCAAAGGGAGCTGCACCACGGTCTGGTTTTGCATTAGCTTTTATTTGTCTTTCCAGATATTACCATTAGTCATCGTTAGTTATGAGGCAATGGCAGATATCAATTAGAAGATGAAGTATGACCCCAGTCACGTGTTGGTGGTAATGGAGCTGCTGCAGAATTAGCTCCCCAGGTGGGAGGCTCTGTCATCCACCCTCAGATGGGGCCTGGGGTTTGCCCTGCTCCCGTGGCTAACTTTTGCTTTGTTTCATCCTATTTCCTTCTGCTTGTTTCATTGGCATGATCTGGAACAATGAACTCTCCCTGGTTGAACAGGAGCATACTAGAACTTTATGGACCAAAGGCACGGCATTCCATCTGTACTTAGATCTTCACTCCCTCTCACCCCAAATTAACTTATTTCCCATTTAAAATTAAAATATTTCACTAGTCCACAGGTAAACACAAGAGCAGAAGACTGGGTAACATTGGTCCTGATGCCTGGAGGACACTCTTTAATTCCTCAGAATGGTTTCAGTCATTGCTTCCTAAATTGTGGCCTCTGAGCTGATGTTCAAAGAGCTCTTTGAAGGGCAGGTAGGTAATGGGAGTTTCATTGCACAGATACGCTTATTGTCATAATAGAAAAAACAGAGTAATTGGAACAGGTTCAGGAGACACAATATATCTCCGTTATTGTGTCACATACTGTTCACTAGATGCAGCATTAATTGATGCATTATATGGTGCTTGTTAAGACACATTACCTAGCTATTTTTTATTGTTCTTTGAGATAAAGGCTGATATTTTCTGTTCCTATTTTATTCCTGTGAGGATTGAGGCCTAACAATGCAAAGGTGGCATGGCACGGAAAGGGAAACAGAAAGCAGATTTTGAAGGTATGGAAAAGAAATTTGCAAAAAAAGATAAATGTCTAAAGACAAAGGTGCTTTTTGGAAATGCCACAACACCCACCTCCATTCTCAACCAGCACCTCCCCAAACCTGTTGGGCACCCAAAAACCCTCCCAAGTCCCATGCCCTTTTGTTGGCTCTGGGTTCTAAAGTGGATGCAGAGCCCAGGAAAAAAAAAAAAAAAAAAAAAAAAAGAAAGAAAAAAAAACAACACACAAACAAACAAGGGGCTGGAGCTCTGAGGTGGGCACAAGGGGCTGGAGCCCTGAGGTGGGCGCAGGATGGCTCCAGCTCTTCCTCCCTACCCAGGCTGTGAGCAAGCCACTGCGCCGCAAATGTGCTATATGTCCTGAAAATAAAAGCCCAGATTCAAACATGATGTATCTCCTTTGATTTCCATGCAGATACAACAGGAATGAATGTATCTATTATGTCGGGGACTGCTGGAATGTTAATTTTGAAAGTCATTTCTCTCAATCTATAATTATATCTACTTTGTCAGAAAGTAGGAATTTCTTAGAGCAAAAGGGATTAATCTCAGTCACTGTTTTCAAACAGTTTGAGTTAGGTGGTTTCTGTAAGACTATCATTTCTTTTCTTTTAAGCCAGTTAAATTTTGCCCTAGGCTAACATTTTATACCCAGAGTAAATCTTACTAAAATTAAGAAACAGAACGTACAGCTGCCCTTATTCCTGGCCCACAGATGTTACCAAAATCTGATTAAAAAACCCTTAATCTTCTGCTGCACCTTTTCATTAGTGTAATAATCATTTTTTGCCAAATATCTGGCAGAAGAGGGTGGAAAAAAAGTGAAAAATATGAGGTTTTGATGATCAGCATCTTTGAAAAGACTCGTTGAACCTAGTGGGAGAAATGAGGACTTGGGGTAATCCATGTGCTGAAACATTTTTGCTTCTTTTTCTAGAAAATGTGCAATTTGGTCAGGCAGAAAAAATTGAACAGAGCCTTTCAAGCAATAAATCACTGGATTGCTGGTGACATTCATACAATGCGGATATAGTGTTAACTGTATGAGTCAGACAGCCCTTACTGCACTCAGCCTGTTCCTAGGAGGTGACCTTGCCACGGTGTAGTAATCAATCATTCTGGCACAGGACACACTGTTTTTGTTTAATATTACACTATTGGAATATATAGTAAACAAAGTGCAAAGGAAATTTCGAAAGCAAGCACTATATAAGGTGTGCTGTAATATTTTGCAGCCTAAGGAGTGCCAACAGCATGCTCGGCACTGTATGTGTGCCTCCAGATTACTAACTTTAGGCTGTTAGCAGCAGCAAAGCATATGTGACTATACTCAAATACTTCAACTGTCTGCACAGCTCGAGAGGAACAATTCAATGGAAATATGAAGTTAGGATTACAAAAAAGATTTACTACCACAGACACTGCAGTCTAACATTTCTTATTTTGGCACTTTTATACAGAGTATACATCACGATTTTCCCAGCCAAATGACAGAATAGCAACATCCCGAACTGCCTGAAAAAAATTAAGCAAACAAATCTTAATTAACTAGTAAAAATTCTTTTAGTGTACGATAAGCGAAGTGTTACTGCTTATAGCCAAGAGGTTATATTGGATTTCCATGCATGAGTTATACCATGAGCCAGTTAATTCATGAAGTTTGCTGTCAGTGAATAGGGTAAAGGAAGACAAAGGCAAACTCTTTTGAATGAAGGAACGGTAAGTGAAATATATTTCGTTTTTACTGTTTTCACATATAGTAGAGATGAAAGATAATGCAGCGGTAATTGAGTATATAAAACTACCTTGTCAGAGAGGTAGCATTAATGTTGAGGTTATTCTGGATTTTTGCAAGTGCAAACCACTATGTACGTGCTGCAAAGAGGTGAAGAATCAAGTCTGATTTTGTTAGGTATAAATGTGGGCATACATCATTTTCTCAATACTGCAGCCTGCTTTTATTTTCTTGCAGTCCTGGAGCCACTGGTGAGCCATATGACACTGTGATCTGTGACACTGTTTGGGGTAACCAAACACATCCATGCCCTCTCCCAAATGCACAAAAAGCCAGACTGCATGGAAGGGGAGCAATACATAAATACACAAAGCAACACACAAAGTTTTGGCCAGTTGTGGCGAGACTTTCCATGATGATCTGTATGTAGGCTTTCTTCAAAAAAAGCATGAGGCTTTTTCAACGTAAAACAATGGAGAAACTCTGGTCTAAAGCGTCCATCACCAGAGATGCATGGTGCTGTCATGGCACAGCGCACAGCATCCACCCCTCCTCAGCTGCCCCGGCTGAGTGGAGATGCCACTGTCCAAGAATGTCATGTTTTCTTATTTTTCCATGGTGTCTGGGATACGACCATTTTACTCAATTTTCAAGCAGCTCTGAGGGGGTGTGATGAGGTGATGAGTCTGAGGCAGCAAAACCATGTCCAGCTCTCAGTGGTCATCGAGATGGGCAGAGCTGGCCTGGCACCACTGGCAAGGACCAGCTTGCCTGAAGCCCATGTGCTGATGGGCTTTGAGCTTTAGAAGCAGTGCCATCATCTGCAGGTCTGGTGGACTCCATATCCTTGCTTCTTGTCCCAAACTGCCTCTAAGATGATGCTGATTTGGATGGCCTATGTGTTTTTGAAACCGCATATGCATGGCAGAGTTCAAAACTATTATGGTAATTCATACCTGAGCATAAATAATGTTTCAGCATAATGTTTCCACACAATGAAATGGATCTACTTTGTGCCTTCCTGCGTATCAGTCTAGAGCCATTTCTTCCCAGACCAGTGTGGCATGGGCAGGCTGTAGGTGCTTGTGGTGAATTTGGTGACCAGCCCTATCATCTGACCCAGAAAATACGAATGTGCCATTGTTATAGGCATGAGAACTTCAACTTGTAATTATTTATTGCTCTTCCAAAAGGGCCAGAATACCTTGGGGTCACTAGCAGCTGCATATTTTCAAAGAGAAAGCTGTGTTGAACCCAGCAGATATGTGTGGGGCACAGAAAGCTGTGCACAAATTCTGGATTCCATCTTGTCATCTGATGTTTGTACTTCTGAATTTCAGCCAAATAAAGGGAAAGAAGGATCTAAGTGCTCTCTCAATTTGTCCATGAGCTCATAGATTTCTTCAGTTTCAATGTATATGCAGCAGAAAGTAAGAAAACCCAGCCTTCTAGTAAAAGTTGAAGTGTAGGTTTCTATGGGTGTACCTGAAATGAGGACTTGGCATAGTATTAGGGAAAGCACCAAATTAAATGCATTTCCCAGGACACTTAATTCAATTTAGCAATAAAGTTCTTGGCTACAATGTTTTTGTTTATCTGCTATCAATGCTAAATAACAGGCTGATGTTATTTTTCCTGGAAGAAGATATTGCAGAAATATATGTCAGTTAGATTAAAAAATGTATTTTGAAACTTTCAGTATATTAGTTTCAAATAGGTATTGCAGTTCTTTGCAGTAAATATTAAATTGCTGTAAAGATGCTTACTGTTATGTGCTGACTGCTAATGTTCAGCTTCGTGTTGATTCTATCTCAGTTGTTTAATCATTCTACAAATTAATGTATACAGTCAAGACTGTAATGTTTTATGTTATGTGAGCGTAAGTTACACATTATTAGCCTTCCCATGAAGAACGAGCAGCTCTAAGACGTTCAACAAGGACTTAAAACAATAAAGTTCTGCTTAAACTTAAACTGCAAGCACTTTCTGGGCGAATCAAAACAAGGAAGCCAGAGAAGCAAACAGGCAAGTTAACCTGCATTTGGTGCACAAATACTGTAAAACTCTGTGCAGGCTCCCTCTCAGAACCACATCACATACCTACTGCCATGCCTCGAATCCTTTGGGAATGGTGCTTCGTGCTCCAGTACCGCCACAGTGTCCCACCTCCCGTAAGCGTAATGGGTGTCAGGGGCTGTTTGGGCTAGGGAGGGTTAAGCTCTCACCCCCCTGCTGTGTGTTCACTGATTGCTTCAGACATTTTCATATCTGGCTCATTTTCGCCCGCTCCGATGGAGTTATGCGGGGCAGCCACAGCCGAGAGCTGCCAGCACCAGGAGGTGGTTTGGGTCTTGGGGACAGCGCTGGTGTCACCGGGAGGGACCATGGGCACCGATCTCTCACTGAGGTGGGGCAGCAGAGCTGGCAGCAGCTTGCAGCAAACACTCACAGAGATTGCGATGCTGCTCGAGATCCCAGTGCTAGACATCCTTCGGTAATAGTGTTATTTCCTCGAGAAAATAAAGGGTCACAGCCGCACACCAACGAGATAAAAAATGTTGTGTTGTGCGTTTTTTTTTTCCCCCTCCCCTGGTTTTGTTTAGTGATTATGTAGAACCTGCTGAAAAGGTGTTTATTTCTGTTTGTAAATTGAATGCGCTGGGTGTTTTTCTCCAGCTTTGCCCCAGGCTCTGTTGGATATGTTGATGGAGCTGGAAGCCGAGTCAGACACCAGAGGCGCGTACACACAGGGAATCCGGCCGGAAAACAAAGCTGCGTTTTGTCATTTCATACCTCTCCGAAGTCCCACTCCATGGCGTGAAAAAGTAAATTAATATACGACATAAAAAGAAACGTGCAAAAATAAAGAGTAACTGAACTATAGGCACCAGGGCTCTCCCCTGTGCGTGGGCATCTCAGGCCCCCAGCCAAAACTGGCCTCAAAACACAGCCCCCATTCTGCATCCCCTTTCCACTCCCCCACCTCTGCTCACTGCTGATGTCTCCCAAAGCCATCAATCCTGAATGCTTTTCCTGCATCCACTTTCTGCCCTTTTTGAGGTAGGTCAGTGGTGGCGAACCAAGCCCTGTTGTGCGCGTGCTGCACACGGACACCTCCGTGGCTTTAATTTCACACATATATATTGCACATACACAAATAAATTCTCCCATACCATTTTATTGAATTTCTAGTAAGTTGGCAGAATAAAGTGATTTTTAACACTTCTCAATTGGATTTATGATTTCTATGTCATCCACCCTGCTTCTGACATTAGGAAATGTTCAACATGAGGGAATCATTCAATGGGTCTTTTAACTACACTATAAAACATTTTAGTCTCCTTTCTTTCAGAAATCCATAAATGGCTAATTTAATCACAGCCTTGCAGCAGAAACCCTCAGTTTCTTCTGCTAATTATGTGGCTGAGTTTTGGTGCTTAAATTATTATGATCTGTTGGGGACAGGTAGGCAGCGGACTGTCAGGGCTTGGGCACCAGGTCATGATTTAGTGTCTGAGGCACTGAGGTCACCTGTGTTTAGCTCCTCTCTACAGAGCACCCAGCATGGCATCCCCAAATGTTGCTTTCCAGAGATCCAGACAAATCTAGGAGCTGCCTGTATTTTACTTTTCCAAAGCTGAGATTTTCCAGCTCCCTGGAGTGAGGAGTTACTCTTCCCCCTACCTGGCCTACTTTGCTTTGCTGACAAATTAGGACCAAGCAAACCACAAAAAAAGCTTTACGAGCCACGTGCACCATGGTGTTGACTGAGCCTTCCTTCCTCCAAAGCCCGTCCAGCTGAAGCACATTTGAATTTCAAAGCTACGCTGAGCTGGGTGGTGAGAGCAAGCAGGGCTGATGGCTGTGTGAAAGTAAGCACAGCCTCGCTTTGCAAAAGCTCCGGATAATTACATCTGTTAAACCCTTTGCTTGCCTGGCCTCCTGAAACATGAGCTTGTAGGGGTTTGTGCTTTCCTAGGAGGTTTCTTGCTGAAGTGGGCACAGTTTTTTTCCTTTTTTTTTTTTTTTTTTCCTTTTTTTTTTTTTTTCCTTTTTTTTTTATTTTTTTTATTTTTTATTTTTTTTAATTGCATGCATGACACTCACCTTGGAGCAAGTGCTGCAACCTCATCTCTGCCCTGTGCACTAAAAGTAGGTCTACAGCTGTTGTCCTGGTCATCTCTGAACTGGGTGGTTCGAAGCCTGGGTCACTCCAAGCCCTTTCAAGGGGCTTGGTGGTTAGATTTCATGTTTTGGTCCCTCCTGTTGTAGAAACAGGCCAGAACCAGAGCTACAGATGCCTGTGAGCTGGGCTATGAGGGCAAATTGCTTGGATTTTATGCTGGAGAAAATTTTGGAGGCTAACTATGCAACATTGTCAGGGTCCAGGGAGCTGCTGCACCCCCTGGCTGCTCTGTGTAGAAGTTTTCAAGGGAATCACTGATAAAAATCTTTGGGTTATACAAACTGGGGCGGAGGAGGGGAGGGTTGGGAAGAGAAGTTGGTTGCTGCATTAAAATTAATATCTAGAGCAAATCTCTTAAAACTTTTAACAATTTTATCTGCATAGAGAAATGCCTAAATCTTTAGACTCTCTATAGTGTTCTATTGAAACTCATTTGATCTGGTAATTACCAAAATCCACAGTTCTTGTAGTTATTTCATGTTTTGTACACTATGCAGTGAGTAATTTATTCTACAAACACAATTTCTGGGTTCTGGCCAAAACCAGGAAATAAAAATAAATATCCCTTAAAACCTTGATATTTGACTTTTTCTGCAGATCATGCCTTACTTCACACCAGCAATTTTATCTTTCTAGCAAAAGTATACATATGATAATTGAGTACAAAGTGATTATGAAGGATATAATAACGGGAGAAAAAAAAATGTCTTCTGTGTTGGACCTGTGCTTGTAGCTTTGAGCAGCAGTGAGTGTTTTGCCCCATAAACTTATTGACCTCCCTGTGCCCACACCTGGGGCCTCTTCTGATGGTCTGGAATAAATTTTTTGAGGCTCAGATCTCTGCCCACCACCACACACTTTGGGGCATTCACCCCATCACCTCCCATTCGTCTCTTTCTCCCCTCCCATGCTCAGTCCCCCTCCCACTCTGCTTTTCCCTTTTGGTGCTCATCCCTTTTGGGTGCGTTTCCTTCATGTGTTCCCGATTCCTTCCCCAAGGTCCCTTCTGCCATGCTGGTGCCACTGTGTTTGTCCCCACAGCACCCGTGGTGCTATGCAGACCTGACACCTGATGGAGAATCCTGATTTGCAGGTGTCACTGCATACACCAACTACTTTCCATCCCGAAACGTATCTTAATCTGTAATAATCAATATCAGCATGCAGAACCATACGCACCATTAACTACAATTTACATCTGATAATGTACTGTTTTTCTTCATTAGGGTGCCGCTCCTGTCACGACATGATTCCTTGGGGTACAGCCCGGTGACTGAAAGCTGTTGTCCAGCTTTCTCATCATTGAGCACAAACCCCGGTCTGTGTCCCACTCCCTGGGCTTGGGTGGCAAACCAGACTGATTTTCTTCTTGAATGACCAGAAGTCATTTTTCAGTCAAGTTACTGCTGATTTACCTGGGGGTAAGAAAGATCCGTGATTTCTGGGGAAATGATGAGAAAGGAGCTGGTTAACTGGCAATCATCATCAACTTCACTGCAACAGGCACCAGGTGCTTGGGGAGCAAAGGTAAAATGAGGACAGAGAAAACAGAAGAAGAAGAGTTATCAAAATCCACTAAAATGTATTATTCTTTAACTGGTTTAATTCTCAGTGGTTAAAAAAGCTTGGGTGTACAACAGTGTGGAAATGCAAGCAGTAGTCAATGTGCTCAGGGATATGCCCATGTAGTTTTGTGTCTCAGGCTCAAAGACTTTTGGAAAATGCACACAGTGTTCCACAAGAGAAAGGGATAAACCCACAACTGGTCTGTGATGACCATCTACTGCAATCTGGTGCACTTCTAGGGCTTCTGGTGCATTTTTTTTTTATTAGGCACACAAAGTTACTTCAGCTGTGTGGTCACCGCCTTGCTTTACCTGTCTGAGATGTTGCTGGTAGCTTTGCCTGACTTGCTGCATTTCTGTGCTCTGTGCTGACCCCCCTGAGCCAAAGGGCAGAATTTGCCACAGGAGGTGCAGAGATGCCACAGCAGCAATGAACCCGAGGTGTGAGCTGCTTTACTGCTGGCATGGCGATGCTGAGTAATTTATCAGCAGACTGGGTAAGCGTGTCAGCTCTGAGCTTTCCCCTAACCGAACGCAGGGCACCAGGAGGCTCCTCTTTGTCCTGGCTCCACTGTCCCAGCAGGTTTGCTTCATTTCAGATGTCCCGTGGGTCCTCACAGGCATGGGAGTGAGTAGGGTGCATAGCATCTGTGAACAATATATTCAAGAGCAGGGGAAGGACATCTCTCATCATTCTTTTGAGGAACAATCTCCCTCTGGTAGCTGGAATTTTTAATAAAGAGGCCCCACATGCCAGGGGCCCAGTAGGGAATGTGTCACGACGTGACAGCACGGAGATTTTGCAAAGATTTTGTCACTTTGGACAGAATCACTTCTGGTGCGGTTGCAGATGGGTGGGGTATGGTGGGGTATATTATATTTGTAATCAACATATAGCTAATAGCTGTAGTGGCATTATAGCGAGTATCTCATGGCAATAAGCTTCGTGATTCTCTCCAGCCCACTGAAGTTGAAGGAAGAGCAAAGGCCTTTTCAAGCTTACTTTATCTTCTTGCTTCTTAAGTGAGACTAATCAAGTTTATATCCTTTTAGCTTATTATTAGCCCAGCAGAGCTTCTGGCACTCTTTACAGCTTTTTTGACATGAAAGTTAGTTACACCTACTGTACTTAGTATGACTTCACTTTTCTTGTGATAAATCCTGAAAATTAATATACTGTATCCTCCAGATTACAAAATGAAAGTGTCCTAGACATTGGGAATATGCTGGCAGTGGAATGCTGCCAGTAAAAGAAAAACTGATGTCTTAATGATCTTTGTTAATAAAAAGAAGAGTCTTGGTAGTAAATTTCTTGGTTAATATGTCAGGCTTTTCCTTTTTTTCCTTTTTCTCACCCTAAACTCAAACAGATACGTATTTCAAAATCTATGGGAAAGTAAAAGAATTATTGGAAAAAAAAAAAATCACCAAAAAATAATAAGGAAAGTCCTAAGAGAAGAGTTGGTCCTGAGCTACTCATGCAGCCAAAGCTCCCACTGACTTTAATGGGGAGTTTGGCTGCGGGAGGAATGCAAGCCTGGGCCCTGGGCACTGAACATAGGTTACATTCTTTCTTAAATTAAATGAAGCAAAATAATGAAATCTTTTGTTAAATTATTTGCTGACTTGGCTTCCTGATTTGGTAAATTAAGAGAAAGTCAAGCTCTGAAACAAGCAACTATTCTTGTTACAAAGGGTAGCACTGGTGGCACTGGTGTCTTATTGAAGACAGATCTGCTTAATTACAGTTCCCACTGTTTGTTAAGATAACGAGTGCCAGCTGTTTGATAGCAGTGGAGCCCGCAGAAGGAAAAACTGGCTATCTCTGTCATTTCCATTCAGGCCCGGGATCAGACTTGCATATCTATAAAATCATATAGGGAGCAAAATAACTGAGAAGCACACACGCAATGTGTTCCGCAAATTTGGGCAGAGCATTTGCCGCTGCACACGGAGCTCTACCATCTATATCTAAAGCAACTCACCATTGGGAATATAAAGTCAAAGCAGAAAAATTGAGCATTTAATGGTCTACCATTATTGTTGAAATCACAATGACAGGCCATGATCTTCAAGTACAATTTTGATCCTTATGTAGTAACTGAAATTACAGCATTTCATACTCTGACTATATTATAGGGAATAAAACATCTGTCTAAATATTGGAGATATAAAATCCTCAAAATAAAGATATTTGAGAATATCTTGCACAGAGCACCTTTCCACCTGCTTGCTTAGTATAATGCAGTCATTATGGCAATAAATGTTTCTAATAAAGTATGAAAATGGATTGTTTGCTTTGCTGCTTGTATGAACTCTCATTTCTCTTTTTATTATATTGAATCTGACATTTGCTTACCCTTTATCAGTAGAATATTTAATCAACTCCAATCTGTAAGAAGCAAGAGGAATTTCTATTTTATTTAAAACCTGTCCCACATGAAAAAGGACTGGGAAATAGGTCATGCAGTGTATGGGAAGTGTGAAAAGTGTTACAATGCTGAATATTTATCCAGCCTACAAAAGAAACAGTTCTGAACTTTCATAGTACCATCCGAGTCTGCTTCTATTGTTTAAAGTACTGGTAAAATGATTTAGTGCCTTCATGTTTCTAATTTTTATCCACAGTACAGGATCTACAGAATTAAACCCCTGTCAGCTTTATTTATTTTCTCTGTCAGAGTATTTTCTTGCACTTTTTGCCATATAACTCTTGAGAAATGCTATATCCATATCGATAGTAATTTATTTGGGCTCTTGTCCAAAGTACTCAACGTAAACAGTCTGTGTTTCCTCTCCATCTGTATTTTGGCTAATCCTCTGTTTTAGACAATCTAATGACAAGTGCTAGTTATCTGGAGGTACATGGTTTTCAAACCAGCGCACTATGATTTATGGTTCTTGTTTTACAGAATGTATCACAAGCTCACAGAAGTGAAAGCTTCCAAATAAGCACCTAACTTTTGTAATAAATGCAGCTAACAACATGTCTGCAAATATATAGCAAACAGAGTGAGTGATGTCTTATTATGCAGGCCACAGTTTGACTTGGTCTGGTTTTATTTATGAATATGTCTTGCATCTGTTTCAAATTTCAGACCCATTCAGTTTCTCAAATGCTCTCCCAAACAAGCTTGTGCTGAACGTTATTAATTATCTTAATAAAATATTTGTATCAATTTTACTAAAGATCCGCATTGTCTCTGCCACAAGCAGACATTTTTTTTTAATAACTGAATTAAGAGAAATAATTAGAGGTAGCACAGGAATAGTTTGGAGATGTCCAGATTGTATAAAGGAGGAGGGGGAATGGGTAGAGTACAGCTAACTGTACAAGAGCAAAGGGACGTATGATTAAATTAAAGGGCAATGCTTTGTGAACAAACAAAAGGAAATCCTTCTTCATACAATACATAGTCAATCTGCCGAATTCACTACCACAGGGGGTCATTGAAACAAGCGCCGTGGCAGGGTTTCAGAGAGGACTGGATAATTTTATGGCCATTATTAAAACACGTAGCCCTGGAGCTCAGATAACGATAGGGCTAATCCAGCCCTGCGCCGCAGCTCATGCAGGGACAGTGGGGCTGTTGGGCGGGAGCTGTCCCCATGTGCTCAACATGCTGGATGGGGCTGGGCAGGGGATTCACCCACCTTTGACGAGGCATGGGGTCTTGTCACTGATCTGTGACAATTCCTTGTTTCTCAGTAAAAATAAAAGACGAGATCCTAGAGTTTCTCAGCATTCCCCCCTTGCCATTGGTCCCCTGGCACTGAGGGATCTTTGTGGGAGGTGATGGCCTCAACCTGTGGCCTGCTCCATGCCTGGCACAAGAGCTTTGCCCTCCTCAGATGCTGGAGCTGCAGGGCCTGGTGCTGCTCTGCTGAGGGGGACACGATGTGATCCTGGGAGGTGGAGGCTGTCCTCCTTCCAGCTCCATTGCTCTGAGAGCACGAGAGCCAAGGTGACAGGTGGCATTTATGTGTACCCCTTGTTAGCACACGGCGCAGAGACTTCCACGACTCAAACTGGACGGTGTGTCTCCTTTCAGGGAGCCTGTCAGCACAATTTATGGAAGTCTGATTTCTTATTTCACGTCTGTGCAGGAGAAAATGTGACAACTTCGCCTTACGGTATTGTCAGTCTGACGCTTTTCCCAGGCTGCTCACACACAGAAAAGTGGATGGCAGAGGGGGAGAGAGTCTCAACATCTATGTCCCTCAGCAGAGGACCACGAGGAGATGCTGAACTGGCATTTGGTGCTAAACACCCTGGCGCAGAGGCTGGTGGGGTTGGGGATTGGACTCTGCTTCGCTGCTCGTGATGTTACCCACAGCTTCCTTTAAATATTTGGAGCTCTCAGCCCCGATGACAGAGGCATGGTGTGGTCTTCTCAGCTCTGCCATTGTTCTCTGAGTTCTCTGTGTTGATCATTTGTTTTTACTGGAATCCATTGAATTATAACCTGATTTCAAGTTGCTAAAATCAGTGAGATAAACATACTCCCCTTGCCAGATGTTTTATTTACTGTCTAAAACATTGGTGCCACGGTAGCTGTTGCTAGCACATGCTAATTCTGTATCATCTGAAAAAAAATGCCACTCGACTATTTTTTTCCAGCTGATATAGAGCCATGACAGTATGCTGTTCTACAAAGACAAGGCACTGGACACAGCAGACTGGAGACTGCTGCCAGGTATAGGTGTGACAATATTCTAAGAGAGCACAGCAAGTTCCAGAACACTTTTAAAAATAAAATAAATAGATCAATGAAAATATTTTGCCAGTCCCCAGGAACATGTTCCTTCTCTGACTCCTCTTTCAAGGCAGAACAGCAAACTGCTACATCTCAGCTACCACACGGTTTTACTCTACCTGTTGTTTTTTGTTTGTTTGTTTGTTTGTTTGTTTTTGAGTGGTATTGCATTGTTTGTCATGTTAATCTCAGGGGCAAATTAGGTAAAACTGCAGTAGAGACTTTCAAAAAGGAGCAGTGAATGGCACACTCACTGGAGGTGAGCCTCTGATTACCAGTCCCTTCTTTTCTTGGGAAAGAAATTGTCTGTATATAGTGTGGACTAGAAAATATCCTGAATAAGTGTTGATGAGATCATTCAGAAAATAAAATGCTCTTTATTTTCCTGAATAAAACTTTGTGTAGAGCTTGGTAGGTTAAAAAGACTTTGGGAGAGAAGCGGTGTTCAGATAATGGTCTCCTACTCCGCGGCTGTGCAGCACAAAGACAGGAGCATGTACTGCTTTTTGTATTGCTTTATTAAATGACATTTGAGTTACGATCGTATCCCTATATTACGAAGGAGAATGTATGATTCTTGTGACTGTATTTCTTGATCTTGAGGAACTGCCAGATAATCATGATAATCTCTTTGTATACCTGTCTAAAGATCAAGTTTTCAAAAGCAGCCCGTAAAGGGGTGCATACTAAATATGTGCATGTTCTCATCTCATCTCATCACATCTCCATGTGCAAGACCATGTGCACATTCAGACTAGATAATTACCTATCCGGTTTACTCCTGCACGGGCTGTTGTTTAATGTAGGCACAAAGAAGACAATTTGCATACATAAGTAGACAGTGAGCTCCAGTTCTTCGTGCTCGGTTTTTCCTATGATCACAGCAACTGGAGATGAATAAGACCTACTGCGTTCCCTATACCTTAGCTTTCCAGAGAAGAGTGCTCCCTGTTGGATAATTACCACTGTTTTGTCTCTGGTTTTAAATGTCCCGAGCAGTGGTTCTTCCACCGCCTCCCTGGAGAGACAGTTCCACTTTTGAGGCCACTTTTGAAAATTTGGCCTCACCGGAGCGCTGGAGCTGAGAAATTCCCGGTGGCCCGAAGAGCTGAAACATCTGCTGAATTCATAATTGAATTGTTGACTGAATTCAGCAGGGTAAGAGCCGGGGATTGACCAGCTGTGCTGGTACCGGTATTTTATTGAAATCAATGGGAATTACTGTCTTGAAGGAAAGCGTGCATTATATACCCGGGTAATGTAAAGAAGAGAAACCCCTCAGCATGAGTTTTACACTTATTTTTCTGGATCTGAGCAAGTGAGGGAGACTGGATTTTAAGGCACTGTTCAGCTGTGATTAGCGTCTGCTCCCGGAGATAGAAAATTGCCCATGAACAGACTAAGAAACTTTGGCAGGCAGGACATAGATTACACGATTACTTTCTTTCCTTTTTCTTTTTTTTTTTTTTCTTTCTTTCTTCCTTTCAATCTTTTTTTTTTTTATTTTTATTTATTTTATTTTATTTTATTTTATTTTATTTTATTTTATTTTATTTTATTTTATTTTATTTTATTTTATTTTTCCATTCAATTTATGACTTCCCTTACAGGGTCAAACAGAAATTGCTAGTAAAAAAAAGGCAAAATTCTGATGGAAGGTAATTGCAGCCCTTTTCCAGCTTTAAGTCATCTTGAAGAAGTAATTTACCCATACTGTTCTGGCTGCCATTTGTAAATTGTTAATTAACAAGAGAGCAAATAATAATTACTGCTGGAGCCATTCAATTAAAAGATGTTGCTTTCCAAACTTTGTTCACACGGTCTATATTACTAACATCATGTCTAGAAATATGCCACAAATACTGGCAAAGGAGCAAAACCCAAGTATTTCCCCATCATTATACAACAGCAAAAGTCTTTTTAGCATTTTTTATTATTTTGATTCTTAAAACTTGTGGTCTCTTAATTCATGTGGATAAGGGAAATGTCTCTTTGTGGTTTTGTTAACAGAGTATTTTGAGAATAAGAGATTGAAAAAATAACAAACAAACGCTCTTTACAAGAAAATGCTGCCCTTATGTATAACATGCCTACTTGCTGTGAGACAGTAGAGAAAATGGAGAACAAATACATGTGCCTGGTCTGGATAACCTAAAGTTAACTCCACATGTCAAACTGATTGCCTGACACAAGGCAGGCATATTCTGTGATGACAAACAAATAGCACCTCCATCCTGCAGACATCCCCTAATTATAAAAGAGAAATTATTTCCCATTTTCATTGCCAGCAAATGTATGTTACTCTGGTGCACCATAATTTCAGTCTAAGTACTGTATCAAAGTTTGCTGAATGTGAAGCACAAAGTATGTTAGACGTTAAACTGTAATTACAGAAGGGAGTGGATTTCTAGAGTATTATGTTTTTTTGGTAATATTTTATTTTATTGGTTTTCAAATATACTTAGACTGCCAGACTAAGCAGGCAGAACAACAGTAACACAGAATTCCAGAATAACATATGACTTTAATAAAATAAAGCAGGATGGCTTGCTTTACTTCTGTTGCTGAAAAGAATTGAAGCCATTACGGTGCCCTCAGCCCCAGTGCCACGCAGACCTGGCTGGGCTGAGGTGCATGAGACCTGGGCAAGGACGTGCTTCTGGTGGCCCATGTCCCCCTGGGCTTCTCACCCTGCTTCCTTTGTTTGTTCCCCAGCCCTTGGTTTTGTTTCCCTTCAAGGCAGCAGGCAGCACCTGCCATAGCGCTCAGCCGGTGGCTGCCATGGTGGAGATCAAATCTCAGATCAAATCTCTTTGTGCTATGGCTATATAGATAACAGTGAATTGAATTGAGGTCGTTGGAGGGGGAGAAATTAGTGTGGGTACAAGAAACATGGAAGGATATAGCCAAGCCCTATATGTTTTTTTGTTGTTCTACACATTCCCCTGTGTCCTTAATTTTTAAAGAATGTCATGGGTGGTGAGTCTGAAAGGTAAGCAGACATATTCAGAGGTCAAATCAGAAGTGGGATCAATGGAGAACTATTATATTATTCTTTTTCCTTAAGATACACAGGGTCATTCAAAGCTGAGGATCAGACACATCGCATCCCTGCTGTCACACTCCTGGCTTTCCATTACAGTGCTATCACTCTCTGTTCTGCCCTTTGTGGCTCCTGTAATGATCTACACACGTTCTGTCTCTCTGCATGTTCACCTTCCTGCCGCAAGCGGACTCCTGGAAGCAGAGAGACGCGTGTTGGTAGATACGTGACCAGCCTTGCTGGGGATAATTTTCTACATGGCTAGGAATGCATGCACGCAGTCCTTAGGCCTGAAGCACAGTCCATGACTGAGTCCTAGACCAGGTGTGTTTTTGACATGGTTCCTAAGGAAGGTGTTGCCTCCTGGAGACAACACTACACTATTTCAGAATGGCTCTTCTAGTTCTGTTTTACCATTCCCTGCTGTTTGGGAGGATGGGTGTCCTCCAGAAGAGCTGTCCTGCCAGGGGAAAGTGCTAGAGTTGTTAGGGTTCCCATAGGAAGGGCCATGAAGACTTGGGCTCCTCTCGGCTTGCGGAACAGGTGTTGGCCATGAACTGGCATTTTACATGCAAACCATTTAGAACAGTGAAACAGCAAACTGAATTCAGTTTGATTTTTGGTAGCATGATGTGCCATAGAGTAGCATGATGTCCCATGGATGGGAAGGCACCAGGTGCTACATCTAGAGGAGAACATCTTTATATGAAGACCTGTGATCTTTTAAGGCACATCTTTTTCCTTGCCTTGTTCTTCTTTATTTGGTCACTGGAGACCACGAATTCAGCTGCCATTTATGGCAATTCTTTCTCTAAATGAGTAAATTTTTTCTCCTATTCTTTACCATAAAAGACCTAGCTGTTTCTCATAACTTGATAATAGATGCTGTACTTGTCTAATGCTTGTACAATGGCATTGCAACAAAAAGAAACAAACAATTTGGGGTTCATTTATTCTATATTGTATCATTTAAGTTAGTCCTAACTTTGTGACTTTCACAGCTACTAAATATCCCAACTAAATGAAAACCCAGCAAAATGTCACCCCAACTCCTTTTCAAGGGACACCAACTTCTCATCAGTGACAAAGAAATACATATATTTTTAATCTTCTTGAGTCTAATTTAATGTGTATCAGTTTTTAATACTTGTGAAAAATCTTTGAATAACAGACTAAAACATTCCCTTTATGTGCAAAAAACAGGGCTGGGGAGGGAGTTAGGTCTGCCTCCAAAACTGATATGTGTTTTGCAGAGTTCAGTCCAGGCACCTGTTCAGATTCTGATACCTGCACCAAGACCCCCAGATTTACTCATTTTATCCTGGAAGTAAGACTTCTAGCATCTGAGGCTGCTCTTTCAGTCCCAAATCTTCTTATTTTCCATAGCATTTAATATGAAAAATTAGCTGATGTTCAGGTGTAGGAACAGAACACTAACTACTCCTGGTATTTACACCAGGAAAACGTACCCTTGCCTCCTGACAGTGATTTATGCTCTGAAATCTCAAAATGTCTTTATTGGCTCCCTTTTTCGATAGCTTGTGCAGAACTATTGTTTTGCTCCTAGTCAGGGCCATTTACACAGATTCTGATATCAAGTCCCTTTTCCATACTGATGAAAGCCACTTACACCACACTGGTTTTAAGTAATTAATTTAATAATAATAATAAAAAAAAGTGTTAACGAAAAAATGCTTTTGCTCCTCTGTGCCCTGCTAGGATCCCTCATGACCTACATGTTTGGTGAAGCTCTGAGGCTGGCAGGAGCTGTCTGGAGAAGAAAGGATGAGGGTCCTGGAGGGGAGTACCCTTCCTTTTTACTGACCTCATCCCTAGTCCTTGCTAACCTCACTGAGGGTGAGGCTATGCCTGAACATTTCCCAACACACTCTGAAATCCTGCTTTTTGTGCAAAAGCTGAAACACCCCACCTTCACCTTAACTGGAAGAGCAGGAGATGTGCTTGGAGCCAGACTGAGCTGGGACAGCTGCTAATGAGCACCCACCTTGTGTGTCATGCACCCCCTGTGTTGACCTCATTCTGGATGATATCTGTTTTGTCAATACTGTTTGTTTATTAATTAGCCTTAAGTAAGAAAGGCACTTCACACACAAATAAGAGAAAGTCCCTGCCCGGAAGAGCTAGGAGGAATACTTTTGCTTAAGGGTTGCCTAATGCAACTACTGAAACACTGCCAAAGGTTTGCTTTCAGAGAGTTCCTATG
Source organism: Aythya marila (assembly GCF_965140915.1). Taxonomy (NCBI): domain Eukaryota; kingdom Metazoa; phylum Chordata; class Aves; order Anseriformes; family Anatidae; genus Aythya; species Aythya marila. Next base: position 1,975,307 of record NC_139048.1, read on the forward strand.
GGCAATATTTTTATAATATCTTATATCCCAAATGGGCTTTATATGTTTCCTAGAAGCCTGCTTTTTTGGAAAAGGCAAATACCCCCAAACCTTTTATGTTTTCCTTTCTCCATCCTTCAGGTACTTTCCACTTGCTATCTGATACTTGATGCAGGAAGCTGCTCTAAAGAGGGCTGATTTTGGAAAAGAAAGCATGGCAGCATGAAGCAGGTTGTCCATCTACTGCTGTCACAGCTTGGCAGCCCTGACCTAGTGAAGCTGGCACACCGACCTGCTGCAGGCACAAAGCCATGCGAGCAGATGGGCGTGAGTGTGGCCAGGGAGGAGACCATGTAGGAGCATTTAGTCTGCTAGTAAAGGGCAGAATTCCTGGACAGACATTTTAAGCCCTAACTATTATTTAGGAGATATGCCCCTGATGCCTGTTATTTTGGGTTACAGTGAAGTAGAAGCAAAATTATAAAAAAAGGAGGAAAGGTTTGAAAGTTTCTTTATGGCATCCTGCCAAGGAATCCTGTGGGGAATGCTTAGCAGTGGATTTGCTCAACAGCTAGAGATGGTGTAGGCACCTTGATACAGTTGTTATGACAAAATCCATATTATTTTTAGATATATAACCACTTCTATTTTTTAGAATCGTATTTTCAGTTGACTACTGAGTATTATGCAGATAGTTGAGATGGCCTGAAGGTCTTGAGTTTCATACCATTGTCTGTTAGAGTATATTGGCCCTGGACCTGTGCTTTGGGTGCAGAATTGTGCATTCAATAAAAAGACATATGCAGAAATAAGATCTGTGTACCCTGGATGTCCACATTATGCTCTGTGTTGGGCATTGATTCTCATTTATGGTACGTAATTCAATGTATCGAGAAGCCCTGAGAAGCTGCTGGGATGGAGGGGATATTAGGCTGGATTCTGCACTGGAAGGTACTAACAATTCATTCCAGCCAACTGCAACGCCCAGATGAGGCATGTAGTCACCTCTGGGTTTGCACTATACAGAAGTTAATACTTTAAGGCCCTTTAAATGGCCCTTTGGCGGTTCCCAGGATGGCTTGTTCCCAGAGTTAGGTGTCTCTCCCGCCAGGCAGAATGGAGCTGGCCCCTTCTCTTTCTGTGCTCTGGACCTGAACCAACTAAAATTACATGAGTGTTGGCAGATGTATGTCTAATCCGTTCTTAAAAATTGCCAGTGAGTTTCACAGCCTCCCTTGGTAATTTGCTCCAGTGCCTAATTATCCTTTCAGATAGAAAACCTCCCTTCCTGCAAGTTGAAACCTGTTACTTCTTGTCCAGCCCTGTGTTGACATGGAAAAAAAGTGCTTGTCACCTTATTTTAAATAATGATTTACATATACATGTTTTCATATATGTGCACATTAATGCATTTAAAATAAAAACAGCATTGTGTCCCCCTTCCTTTTTCTAGCCTAGACAAACTCACCACAGCATTTTCTAAAATATTTAATGTTTATTTTTATTATTTCTTACTATTTTTCTCTGTACTTTTTCCCAGTTTTCCTTCATCTCTTCATTAAATGCTAATGCCAAAAAACAGACATTTTATTTTCATTAAGGCTTTAACGGTGCTTTGCCGAGATCTGAGAAAGTTCTTTGCCATTTTATAACAGTACTGTATTTGTTGTCTCATAAACACTTTGGGGTCTTCTGCAACCTCCAGGTCACTTTCTGCATACCTCTACCATTTTATTCATGAATTTGATTTTTCTTCCTATATATAGTGCTTTACACCTCTTTATTAAATGTCGTTATTAGAATGCTTGCTCCAAAATCATACTTGTAGTCTCTCCCAGTTTAGTGTCATCCAAAGTATACTCTCTACTCTGTCATCCAAGTTGTTAATGAAATATTGAATAGTGCTGGATCCAGCACAGACCCAGCTGGGACCCTGCATGGTGTACTCTCCAACTCTGATAAAGAGAGGGATTTCTGGGTTTCATTTAGAACCCTGGATGATCTAATCCATTGGATTAGATGGCATCTACAAGAGGCAAAACAAAACAAACAACAACAACAACGAAACCCACCTTTTTTTATAAGTACTCATTTCTGGAGCAGTGTTATATAGCTTTTTCTATTTCATATCTTGAAGTCCTCTCAACATAACTTTGTGTATTTTATGTCTTTGGTTTTCTTCTTGAAGGAAAATAATCCTACTGCCTTCTCTAAGTAGTCCCACCAGGTTTTAAAGTCCAGCCCTGAATTAGTGAAATAGAGAAGAAGAATAGTTAAATTCATTTTTTTGTAGTATTTGTCAGATTTATAATTATTTTTTCAGTAACAGCCTAAAAGGTATCAACACATTTTTGCTATGACAGCTGAATCTGCAATGGACAGAAGGTCATCAACAGAAAGAATTCAAGGGATCAACTTTTCATATATGACTCCAGCTTTTTTTTTTTTTTTTTTTTTTTTTTTTTTGATGAAATTAGTTCTTTTTGTTTGTTTGTTTGTTTTTAAGTCTTTTAAACTTGAAAATTTATTTTCCTAATGCTAACGATGTTGCTTTGGATACTGCTGTTTTCATTAGATTGAAACATCCCTAGCTGTTTTACAGAAATTTTCTGGGTAGAAGCAAGACCTCTGCTGGACCTGGTCAATCTGAAGGAACATGCATTAAATCAGACAAAAGGTGAGGTATTGTTAGGCTCTGTGAAAAACTTAAAAGGTTTTTGAGGTTAAAGAGGAATTTCAGTCATGATTTTTTTTATATATTTCATTTCCCTCTCCCCCTTCAATCCATGCAAGACACACTCTGTAATGATTTTCAGTGCAGTTCAAACTTCAGCCATGTTTAACAGTCTCAGATTTAATAGATCCAAACTGTTCAATCACTCCTGGCCGTGTAGCCTGACTTCCTGCATACCACAGGTCAAAGAACCTCACCTAGTTACTTCTGCACCTTGGTCTTACTTGCTCTAACCTTGTCCAAGGCATTCAGAAATCAGAATGTAGTCACATAAAATATATGTTTAGGCGGATTTATTGACAAAAAGAAAGTTGGTTAGATGCTTTTGCAATAAATTAGGATGGATTTATTCTCCAGTACTTTTTTTCTCTCTCCAATTTTAAGAAATTGATTTTCAGAGTCTGGTGAAAGAAAAAACAACAACAACAACAACAACAACAAAAGAGCAAACAAAACGAAACAAAAACAAACAAACAGACAAAACACATCTGGAATGATCTGGAACAAATAGAAAATGGACTGTACAGCAGTGGATCTGCAGCCCTAGAGTGACTGTTCAATACAACTGACCATCTTGTTTCACAATAATCACATAGGACCCTGGAACATGGGGACCACTGTCTCAGGGGTGACCTTCTCCCTTCACCGCTCCTTACTGAACTTGACCATGTCACTGGTAGCAGAGGTGGTATAACCGCTTGGTCTTGGCACTCCATAGTGTTGGTGCCCTTGCCCTGGGAAGGTTTTCTATTTTTTTTCCCCTTACTTATTTGACTACATACCATTTTCTGTCCTGAAAAGCATCTATAATCTCTCAGGCAGCTCATGCCTGGAGTTTCTGGGTCTGTTTTGCAGCTTCAGGAGTCCAGCTTCCCTCCACATCCACGTCTCTGAGCTCTGCAGCCCAGCCAATTTCATGTGTTTAATAATGTTTCCCCTTTTGCAACAGGAAATGTAAACTTCAATGACTTTATTTGGCTTTCCATTTAATTTAAGATAAATCAACTTGATCTGAGGAAATTCTCCATGGCTGGTTCTATACAGTCCTTAACTATCAAGGACAAATTCATATTTTTTTTGTGCCACTGCTTATTGTTTCACCCTCTGTTTAGCAAGGACCCTTTTCACTTAATACATCTGTTAGAAATGCTATTTCTTTTTGAGCCAGGAATTTTAAAGTTCCCACAAAAATTGCTCACAGCAATGTTTCTCTATCATCATTAAACTTTTGAATCATCTAAATCTGCTTGTGGTGACTGCAGCAAGTTCCTTGGTTATCTCAGTGGTTCCTCCCTCCTTAATTGTCCTCTGGTTTCTGAAATGTCCACCACAATGCTTGTTATCCTGGCACATTACCCATGTACCTATGGCAAGCGAGGAGCGTCTGCCCGTATTTGTATTGCAGACACAGCTGCAGCCCCACTGTGCTTTCGTTACCTTTGATCATCCCATGAAAATAATTTTGGCTCCTTTGACTCATTTTTTTTCAGTGTCTCTACATTCATATATGACAATGTCAGTTGTTTTTTTCCATATCTTATCCAGATTAGATGCATTTTTTCACTGTCTTTCGGTTTCATGCAGTTTCATCAAAAGTACAATTTTCTTGCTGTTTAACTTTCCACTGCCTGCTGCTCTTTTATCTTTCTATCTATATTCTACTTCCTCACTTTCTTTTTCCTGTTTAGTAACATTCCATGTGATTATTATGTCAGTCTCTTATAATCTTCTCTATGTTACTATTAACTCTTAAGAGCTACAACAGCCTCTGTCCCAGAAGGCAAGTATCATTTGTTACTTTCATGGAGTCTATTTATGGAGAAGAGTCTTTTCATATTGTCCCACCCAACACCTGTGCCAGTATTTGACTTGCAGATTATATTGGGATAGGAGAAATAAAACAGGTTCTTAAAAAACATTATATTCAGCCTCTTCCTCCTGACAGATAAGATGCTCAGATAAGTGATTCTATGATTCTCTCTTCCATTATTTTCTTTCTCTTTCTTACTCTCTCTTTCCTTCCTTCCTTCCTTCCTTCCTTCCTTCCTTCCTTCCTTCCTTCCTTCCTTCCTTCCTTCCTTCCTTCCTTCCTTCCTTCCTTCCTTCCTTCTTTCCAACTTGCACGAGTAGGATTGTATCATAAAGTCCTAAACCTGTCAATGTTAACTCAGAAATCACACTGTGAAAATCAGAATTTCACAAAAGATTTTTTTTTTTTTGGTGAACCACATTCATTTATTTACCTTCCCAGCTAGAAAAGACTCCTCTAGGTAAGTAGCCAAGAATAGGAGGGTACAAATGGTGAACTGGAAACTGAGTTTGGCTCAGGTTATATTGACTTTGGCAAAAACAAGATATGAAAAATTATACCTCAGATAAAAATAAATTATAATCTGCAAGCATTTGAATTAGAGGAGTTCTCTATGTAAACTTAATAAATGAATGCTAATTCAGTTACCAATTTGTAGCTATGAAACATAACTAGTGATGTTATTCTTTGGAACTTGTTTTGGAAAAGATTGCATAACCCATGAAGCAATTCTTCACAAACTGCATAAAAGTGTCAGCTTATGTATAATTTATGCAGCTAATGTTAGTTATGGTCTGTTTAATAGTACTTAATGCTGCTGTATGATATCATTCTTTCAATTACCAATAGAAAAAATAAAAAGACCAATCAAAAACATTTTAGAGATTAAGAAATATATCTATTAGTCTTGATTTATTTTACATTGTGCAAGTCAATAATCATTATCACTAATATCTAAATAATTTTTTTAAAGGAGCAATTGTCATATAGTCTAGATATTTACTATTTAGTTAGTGTAATCACTCACTGTGCATGTGTTAACTAATATACTGCTAATGTGCCTTGAGCAATTCATTTTGCCGACAGCACAGTAACTGGTGGTACACACTTGCCCCTTTATTAATGGCAATTATTAAATCCAATTTTAGTTGTACTTACTACATTTCCTCCACTGCCTATGGGGTATCCCTATGGGAGGGTTATGACTTACTACCGCTGTTCTTAGTCTTTGCATCCTTTCACCCCACTGTGCCCTGGGAAGAGTGGGTCAGGGTTGGCCAGTGGCAGAGGGACACTTTCTCTTGCCAAATACACACACACACACACACACACACATATATATATAAAAGTTCCTTTGGTTTGGAAAGGAATGAACTTTTCTTTAACTGGTCTTTGGATACAGACAAATTAGATACCTACAAATTTCTGGTGATGCCCAGCCTTATCAAAGTCATTAAGGCCGCTATATATAAGAACAAATATAATAAGAACAAATATATATAAGAATAAGATACTTGGTATAAACCTTTCACCTTCTGCAAATCAATATATGTTTTTAGAATACTGGGCAAAAACTGTTTTTTTGTTTTGTTTTGTTTTGTTTTGTTTTGTTTTGTTTTGTTTTGTTTTTGTTTTTTTGTTTTTTGTTTTGTTCTGAGCTCCCATCAGATGGTCAATGCACAAATTGATTGGCTTATTAATATCCTCTCTTCTGAGTAATATTCTCATTGAATGATTGAATATCTGTTCTTTTTTTTTTTTTTGGGGGGGGGTAGGGGAAGGGGGTAACAGCAAAGCTGTCCTGGGGTTTCAGACTGCATTTCCTAATTTGTTGTGCTGGCTTCTGCTCTCATGACAAAAATCAAGTTTGTAATGTTCCTAGCAGGCAAGCTGGACCAACTTTGCAATTACCACCACCTGCCTGTTACGCCAACTGTAAGATCTCTACTTGGCAAGGCTGGTGAAACCTGGACTACAGTTAAATGGGTGGAAACTGCTCATTTTGCTAGTGATGATCTCAGTCTCTCACACACTTTCTAACTTTTCTTTCCAAATATTCCAAGTGATGCTGCTTCAGTGGGCTTGAGGCAGTTTTTTGGTTTACCAGATCCCAATGGTTTCCACAAAAGATAAATAAATAACACATTTCATCATTGATCTTGGTCCACGATTGTAATTTCCAGAAAAAATGTGGTCCCGTAGGGAGGCACAAGAATTTCTGTTTGCAACAGAATTTGTAAGAATGATTTCAGGGCCCTGAACATCCACCAGCACACACATGGATAAGTTTAAAGAATATCAGACTCAAATCTTACACATTCTTAAATTATGAATTGAACTGTGGAATGTAAATTCTGTGAGTGAAGAAATGGTACCAACTGATTGATTGTTATAAATGAGGTATGTGAGCTTTTGTGGTTGGTCATATTCTGTTATTATCCATGCTTAGAGCTTTCTGTGTGAAAATGACTGTCTTAAACATAAATCCTGATGCAGAGAGCAATGGAACCACTGGGAGTTTGGCTTTACCAGGGTAAGACCAAGTCCTCTCTTCATCTTCTGAGGAAGCTGCTTCTCCCCTGGCTTTGTTGGAGCAAAACGGCTGTGTCCATTGTCCCAGTGTCACCACCATCAGGTTATCAGGGGCCTCAGGGCTTTGTCTGAGGCTCAACCTTGTTTAATCTTCTGCTTAAATCCGTCCTAATTTTTATAACAGCTTTTTGTATGAAAGCAGTTCAAACAGTAGGTTTGGGGACTGTAATAATGTGACAGTACTGAATTCTTCACAAAAACCTGTGAAGAAAGAGAAAATTCTGTGTCCTACTTCTAATACTTTGGATTACACCCAAGAGCAAATATTGTTGTCCCGTTTATCCTGTTCTTTCCATGCATTACATTTCTCAGTCAAAATAAAAGGTAGTTCTGAAAGATTTTTATGATTTGAAACATATTATTTTCCATGGATGTACCTAAGCATATTCATCAAATACACATTATTAAGACTGAAATTCACTTCAATGAAAGACAATAACGTGCAGAATGTTACAATTTCTAGTTATGAAATTTATCTTTAAAATTGCTGCATTTTTATAGTTTGATCACAAGAAAATTTTGTATTTTGGTTGATACAGAAACGCTATATCACTTATTGATAATGACCTGAAAAATGTGCTTTCTGTTCTTATTCTTAGAGATGCTGTTTTCAGATGGGAAAGGTACAGCACTAACAACATATTTGCAATTACCTGCAAGACTTAACCAAGGAAGTAGTCAGTTTATAGATACCTTCAATATGTAAACTACAAATTATTAGTGCATGAAAATGGCATCTAAGTTCTGTTGCTGGGGTCTAGTAATTTTGGATATTTTCCATGCTATTACTGCCTGCTCCATATACCTTTACTGGTTCTTTTTGAAATTAACTTAATGGCACTCTACAGAAATGGACTGCCTACTGAGAATGAAAGCTTGCTTGCAAAGATGGACTAACTTCCTACTGGGAAGCACTGATTTGGCACAAACAAAGAAATGCTTTAGCATTAATTTACATCAGTATCAAAATATTTAGAATAAATTATTTTAAATATTTAAGAACTGAACGGTCAATATTTGATTTTAATAAACTGGACCAGTGTACAAATATTTGATACTGAAAATTCCTCTGGTATCTCCCAGTTATATTACTAAGATAATGCATTCTCAACTTGCCAGGAGTGTCTTTTTTATTTTTTTTCCTTCAGGCAACCAGGGACACATTCTTGAATTGGGGCTTACACTTGTGTGCACCCACATTTGTGCACCTATTCTCTTGTGAATTGAGTTCTGTTCACATTAGTGCAGGTAATATCGCTGTGCACTCTTGTGTACTTCCACCAAACACAGATGAAGGGAAAATGAATACAGGAGGGTCCCTAGTCATTACCATCCCATTAGAAAGTTTCAAAAAATTATTAATTTGACTTGGAAAATTTCCATCTCCTTCAAAGGAGACCTCTAGCAGCTTCTACTCTTTGGCATGAGACGATACAACACAATTTGCTCATAATTGTCCTGCAGCCCTGAATTGAAACACCTATCCTAACTCTCACTAGTGGGTCACTTCCTTAAATGTGACAATGTAGGGCATATATCTTCTACTTGACTGTGAACCTGACTCAAATCTTTGTTATTTTCCTGATGACTGGAATCAGGATCACAAGATAAACTCTCTCAAGTATCTCTATTGAGCTGTTAGGATAAATAATGAAGATCTCTACTCTTACAGCACACCTATCCCAGTACGACTCAAAGCACTAATTTGCTGAGTTCTATTTTCATGTCCAGAAATAGTTAATTTTACAAAGTGTCTCTTTCACTGATTGTGGACTTCCAAATTCTACTTTGCAAAGTTTTGAATACTTCCTGCTTTTTCCTTAAAAAGGAACTTGTAAGATTGCAAAATTGTAGGGCAATGTGATTGGTACTCTGGTCTAGAGGGCTCTGGCCTTGGAGCACCTGAGTTATCACAAGACAGGAGTGAGATATGCTAGCCAAGCCGTAAGGAGAAGCTAGGTGCTTCTCAGCACTGACTGAGTAACTCACTGTTACTCCTTCCTGGTCAGATCCACTCAGGGCAAATTAGAGCTATCATATGTTAAAATAAGCAATTTTCAATGCCCCAGAACAAAATGGTGCATGTGTACTCTTCTTTTGTATCCAGCATACAGATGATATGGGACGGCAGTGACTGGAGAGTCCAGCTCATACTCTTTTATTTCACTTCAGAAGCTAAGCACATTAGGCATGGATTTAATTTCCAGTCTGTTCCATGCAACATCACAAGCCACACTGAAAGCAGAGTTGTACACAGTAATTGCAACACAAAACAGAAACTTGTATGTCATCATTGTTTTAAGTTACTTGGATGCTGATTTCAGAGCAGAGCCATTTATTTCCAGTAATGTTTTAGATGTGTGTAAATTGTGAATTACTTTAATTTCACAATCATTTCAAGTGACAACAACCAGTCATTTTTCTGTCATCACAATCCAATGATAAACAATGCAATTTTTCTTAGAAAAGTGGTGCTGGAGGTCTTGGTCATAAAGGAAATTGTCATCTGCCTTAGCCACTCTTTAAATATGCAGAGGTATCTAGGCACATTTACCCTGCCTACTATTTGTATTAGCATTTAAGAATTTTGTTTTACCTAAAGCAAAAATGAATTATGATTTTGCCCATGCTGGGGTGCACACAGTCTTAGGTGGTGCTGGAAATTCAGAGGGGCCACATGGAAGGATGGTCAGAACAACCCGTGCCCACTGCGTGTTGCTGCACAAGAACAATTTAGCCATTAATGAGCTCGTATGGGAAGCAAATTTCAAGTGCCCATAAATCAGTCATTTTGTTTCCTCTATTATAAAGCTTAGGAGCTGTTCCATGCCAAATTTCAGCTTTCAAGCATCAACACTTTCACTGGTAGAAGCATTAATAAAAAAGGCATTTTTGCCACCCCCTTCTTTTATTGAATTTGGTAATTGCACTCCTTTTATACTTCCTGTTTTCTTTATAGTCAAACTTCTGAACTTCTTGTCTCTCTCTCTCTCTTTTTTTTTTTTTTTTTTTTTTTTTTTTTTATTATTTTATTTATTTCCCCTAAATTCATACAGAAATTTAGTCTCAAACTAAGGACTGAATAAGGAGTTACATTCTGGGATTTTAATTATGAAGCCTCCTCCACCCCCGGCTTTTATAATAATTAACAAATTTTGATCCTTTGTCCAACAGCTAGTGGGTTAAGAATGGGTCACTGAACCTTAAATTTGCACTGATAAAGAACCACAGGGAAGTAAAAGCTCTGCCTGCAACTGCTGATATCATTTTCTGGTTGGTTTAGACATTTTACAATATAGATATAGGATTTTTTTTTTTTTTTATGTCTAAAATAGGGAGTTGGTGAACAAAGCCATTTTGATGGCTATCAGACTTTTAGTCACTAAATTTGAGTAAAGAGAATACATTACCAAATCAACTGCTATGGTTTTTGCTTTGGCCTGTGTCCCTGGGATTTTACTTCTCACTGTAACAAATACCTAGGAACCTCCTAGGTATAAAACCCTCCTGCTTTATCACCTCGTGCATCGATTAAGGCTTGAGGCACTCGAGCCCTGTCACTCCATAAATGCGTTAAATGAGTCGGGGATTTTGATCATATTGTGATTCTCATTAGTAAATCTGAATACAAATAGGTTTTAGCCTAAATAAATATTGTTTTGTCCACGTTGCATACCCAACACGTTACATTAGGAAAACTTAATTTTATATGACTAAACATAATCAGAAACACAACATGAGGCCTGTCAAGTTGACATGGTATGATAGGTACCTTAACACTTCTCAGCAGGTAACGTTGTTTGCACACTGCTTAAACTTGTTCATCAATGACTTCTTGCATGATAACCAGAATATTAACAATACATTGGAGGAGGCACCAGGCTTCTGACACATACAGATGCATTTCAGCAAAGATGTGTACTTGCAAAGGAAGATATGCAGATCATTTGGTTATTTCTTCCTCTTTTATCTTTATTTGTTGCGTATATTATATCAGGATCAAGACACTACTGTGCCTTTCACATAGACAGAAAGTAAAAACAAGCACAAAACTTGACAAAAATAAGGTACAAATGAGTGTAATGATCAGTGGTAACAAGACAGGAAGGATAAGAAAAAGGTGTTGAAAAAAATAAAGTTATACAGGCATAAGAGCTGTGTGTAAGTAGACAATTTGTTTTTACAACAGCTCTAAGCAGCAAGGTTCAGCAGTTCTTACCTCATGTCTCAGTGCTGTAGGTGAGGTAGCAATGGCATTGTATCACATGCTATTTTTGTAAAAAATAGTGAACCTATGATGCAGGAAAGAAACTTTTCTTCACTTCATAAAATATTAACTTCTTGTTACATCTCGTCTCTTTCTAGTAGCTATAAACCATCATTTTGTGTGTGTGTATAAATTTTCCTTTTTAGTTGAGACTGTAGAATCTTTGATTTGCTATATTTTTAGTCTATTAGTGCATTGTGTTGGGATTCTGATAAGTTAATAATATGTTTGGGAGATTTCAGCCTATTTTAGTAGATTGACAATTCACTGAACTATTTAGTCTACTTTCTTGTGCAGGCTATTTCAGTCCTAATCTATATTTACAATGCAGAACCTAGATGGTTAACATTCTACTGATTTTCTTAGGCCAAAATTTTGAAACTTGGTGTTTTAGGGAGTTTGGGCTACGCAGGAAGTAGAAGGTCTTTCCTTACGGGTGGGGAGCCCACCCAGGGCCAGTCCTGAGATGTTTTATGTCAACTTGTGCTCCAGCTCTCCCCTCACACATCACTCTCACTGATGTGCCCTTGGAAGAGAGGTGAGGCGGCTGCCTACACAAAGCCTACCAACACTTCCCCTGCTCTGGGCCTCAGCTTCCCAGACCAGAAGAAGGGTCTGAAGGGAGGATCCAAACCTGGATGCAATTCAAATAGACTGGTGAGCTGGCTTAATGGGAATCCAAATGTAAAGCTCTGTGTGTCTGATTGCTTACATTTTCCTAAGCCTTGTATTTTCCCCATTAAAATATATCACTTCTCTATTTCAAAATAAAGCTATGCCATATATTTTAATTGAGACTTCGGTCTCCAGCTCCCAATACTTATAATCAGATTCCAGTTTTCCAGCTAAAGCTGTTTATTGATGTCCTACTTTTTTCACCATTGTAGCATGTCAATAAATTGGAGAAAAGTTCCGTATGTTAGATTTCCCCAAGCTTTCTGGGGAAATCCTTTGACAATTTGCTGTATAAAGTCAGTTAATTGCTTTATATAGCAGAGCAATAGCAAGTATTTAGACATATCATATGACAGACATTCAGAAAATATGGGAAAGACATATTTGTCAATAAAATGAACACTAGGAAAGCAAATTATTTTATTATGTGAAAGTTCTTGGTTTAAGCTGAGTTATCTTGATTGTACTAATAACTGACATGCCTTAACCAGCTGTCTGACCAGCAGGAAGAAATGGTTTCTGCTTATTTTTCTGAACCTTGCTGGGACCTCCCCATAACCAGCCAGAAAGTAAATCTCAAGATGCCATAGAATTTAATACAAAAATGAAAGTTCAAATTATATTTTATTTTAAGTTGGATAGGGCCATAATAGAAAAAGATCATCAAAAACAATGAAAAGAAATAATTGTTAATTTCTACAGTACCTTGAAACAGAAGCCCTTGAGAATAAATAGAATAAGAATACTATTAAAATTTCCTCTTTTATTATATCTTCTCTGCCAGAGTAATTGTTGCTGTGTCCAATATATGCAGAGGACAATTTACTAGCTGTTTTCTATTAGTTTTTAGCATTAACATATACAGAAATAAAATGAATAGCTAGCTTTTCTTTGGTTAATTAAATGACTGACAAGTCACAGATGTTGCTGCACCAACTCTTCCATATGATTAAAAAAAAAAAAAAAAATCAGCCCTGGCAAACAAAAGAACAGTAGACCAGCAGTGTAAATGGTCTCTTTATTAAGTGAATATTGATGCTACATTATGATTTTTTATGAATGTGAATAAGGTAGAATACTTGTTCTTTTTCCAGGTTTTATATTAAGATTTGAAAAGAAAATCTGTTTCCTACATAATTCTCACAAAGGAGTTCAGAAGATGGTTTACTGTAGAAGTGACCTAATTTACAGGGGGTTCTGCTTCTGCAACATCTATCACAAAAGTGCATTTTTATTAGCAAGATACATATCTTTAATTTTTTTCCCCAGCATAATTTTAATAGAATCTTGGTAGCTAAAAGCTGGTATTGAAAATAAATATTCCATTTCTATTCAATACATTTTACTAAAAAACTTGAACAAATTTTATAGAAATATTCATAGGATAAGTATATTAAACTGCAGCTCACTCCTCTCATATGCTGTCCCTACTTTATCTTCATTAACAGTGGAACCCCTCTTGGACTTGAAAAGACTTTCCCTTGTTTGTGGTGCTGTTGCTTGCTCCTAAGACCTGGACCAAGACAGTTGATCCATTTAAATTTAATTTCCAAATAACAGGCAGTTAATAATTTTGAGCTTAAACCTGGTTACCAGACCTGGATCTTCTGAACTGTCCTGTGCCTTGAGCATGTTCATTCAATTAAACATTTTTGGATTAACCAGATGCTGATTTCTTATGTTTCTTTTGCATAGTCTGATGGTTTCAATGACTTTTTGTTTACTTCTGTAAGGTTATTAAGCCCTTCATCTCAAGTAGGTATGAGGACAATTGGGAGCAGAATATTTTCCAGGTTTAACACTATGAATTACCTTAATTATGAATTATACACATTTGAGGAAAATGCAGATGCTGTGAAAAATGATAAATAACATAGGTAAACTCAGGCTGTTATGACTCATTCAGCACTTACTGCACTAACCCAGTGACAGTGTGCAGGAGCCAGCCCATCATCAGTGGAGCTCCTGCCTTCCTCCAGGTAGCAGAGGGTGTCACCAGCATCACGTGGAACTTTGGGACAGGAAGTGAGGTAGAATAATTTGGCAAATTAAACCAGCAAAGAATTTAAAAAGATAGGATGTAATTACTGTTGATAGATATAAGCCAGAATGTTGAGACTGGAAACAATATGCTCGTGTAAAATGCCATATTTAATTAGCAGGGGTACTCTTGGTGTAATATTTACATATTTGTAAAACTCTCCAGGAGCACAGAGCTTCTTTTCCATCAAGTAAGACCTCTGGTGCAGTATTAAATTACAAGAAAAATTGAATTTACAAGACAACCTCCCCACTTACCAAGTTAAGCATTTTGCAGAGCGTGGATGTAAGCCGAGATTCTGTATTTCACTACTGAGCAGGCCTTGCTCTGAGAACCTTAAGAGATCTAGGGAGAGCTCTGCTTCAAGCTGAACTTTTGGGAAGCTTCTTAAATAAACGAAGAAAATGTATGTAATACTTTCTTTTTACGGTTCTTCCCCGGTCTTTAGTCACATGGAGGTAGTCAACATGTCTCATTTTCCAGTCCATATTGTTGCCCAAGGTTGAGGTTGCAGGACTGACTCCTCCAGTGACAGTAATCTCATCCTGGAACATCCATAATTCAAAGCACCCTTGCCTGGCCAAATCTGGCAGGCCACCGTCCAGCCATTCTTTCTTACATTACCCTGAAAATGTGCTTGAAGATTGGACCCAGTGAATTTGCCTACTTATGGCCAACACAAAAGTACAAAAGATTATTATTGTTATTATTAGTAGTAGTAGCAGTATTTTAATTTCAGAGATTGCAGCAATGCTCCCTGCTAAGAGTATGGTGTTCTGCTGCACCATGGGATGGCAAAGGAAATACTTCACACCCTCACAATTGACTGCATTAATTACAAGGGTGATGAATAGTGTTCAACCTATGTAAATAAATGTGTGCCTGAGACTCAAGACCAATGAAAGTACGGCTATGTTTTAGTGGACCGTGGTATCATATTTCATATAGTAAAAGTTGTGAGGGAAGAGGAGTGATATTTATGGAGTGCAAAGCACTGTGGGATTTTGTGGGAAACCACATATATTCAGCTTGTCAGAAAACATCTTAATATTTACTCTTACAATCCCTAGGCTACTGCTTTCTAAACCTAAAGCTTTCATTAGCCCATTTACCAGATATAAAACATTTGTAAGTCTGTTGAAAGAGTTACTTTCAGGAGTGGCATTTTTCACAGCAAAACGATGATACCTTTACATAACCTCATTATGCAGTGGTGTCAGCTCCTGCAAGTGAACGGGCTTATCCCATTGAATTAATTCGTTCTTTCCACATTTGTCTTCACAGCAGCTGATTATTCCCGACCGTCCCCTCAGCCCTATTATTGCACAGGCAGAAGGATGGCACTTTTTGGGGACGTGCCTCCCCATCGCCCCGCTGACATCCGAGCTCCAAATACCAGGCGAGGGTGCAGGCACCTGGGTTATTCTGACAACACCGCAGTGCTTCCATCCACCTCTGCTGCCCAGCCACTGGTGCTGCAGGCTGCTCCCGAGGCCGAAGGCTTCCCCTCTCTGTGGCTCACAAAGTACAAGCAAAAACCTCTTTTTCCTTTCTATCGGGTTGGGGCTGTGATGATTTTATGAGGGGAAGTTTTATAAATTGAAAATAAAGAAGTATTTCTTAAAACCTAAATAAGGATGATATTTGTTTAGGTCAAAATAAATATTTTTCACTCACATTGCATGCACAATATGTTACATTAAGAAAGGTTAATTCTATATTAAATATAATCAAAAACACAACATGGGGCCTGTCATGCTGACATGGTGCAATAGGTACTTTAATGCTGCTCAGCAGGAACCCTTGTTATATTTTTTATATGTTAGTAGATGTCTACTTAGAATTGATCAAACCTTTCCTTCTGAAACATATATGCCAACACCTCCACAACACACTATAAACTAGACTCTCAGAAAACAATAATGATGCTTATCAGTCACTCGCCTTGAGTTTGCTTGTGAAAAACCTCTAGCTAGTATGCTATTGGAGCTCTTAAAACATAGATCTTTTTGCTGCACTGATAATTCACTCACAGCTTGAGATTGATGACTATGTGAAGTCCATAAAAGATGTTACCACTATATTTTCTTCTTATGATTTATTTTATCATGTTGTCAAGGTTTGCAGAAAACAAGAAACAAATCAATGAATGTCATGCTTAAATATTAAAGAAGGCTGTAATACACAATTTTATTCAGATGCCTTATTCAATCTTGTAGCTCTGAAAAGGGTAGCAGCAGCAAAGCTTTTATTTGAATTACTTTTGGAAAAATTAATTTAGTGTGAATGTTGAATTGTGAATGGCAAAAGGGTAGCTAACCTTATTTGTTTAAAGAGGAATATAGAGGAACTTGGCTGTTTTTGAAAGAGGTTTTGAGAACCTGGGGAAATTCACTGGCTTTTCAACTACAGAAACTTTGGAACAGAATTGCTTAATGAGCTCATACTTTCTCAATTAATGAAAGGTTGCCTTAGCGAAGGGGGGATGCAGCAGTGGTTTATAGTAGGATATTGGTATCAGCAGTCCCTCAGTGCTACAAACCTATTTAAAAAAACCTTTCCTCTTTCATTGCCACAAATTGAGATCACGTCTTACACCTCAGTGCAGTGGGGGAGGAGGAAGCTGGGGGCCATGGTCTGGGGGCTCCTGCGACCACTGTGGCCCCACGCTGGCCCTGAAGTGGCTGCTCCCCTCCTGACGCCCTTCTCTGTGTGTCATTACAACTCAGATACAAAGCAGCAATTAAACTCAGCTCGATTTTTTTTTTTTATTTTTAATTTTTTAATTTTGCACTGCTTATAATTAGGGATAGAAGAAATCACATCAGAATATTCTGTTTTCCTGAAAAATAAACAAATAATAATAATCTTTTGAATACAGTGGGCTCAAATTGTTCAAAAAAAAAAAAAAAAAAAAAAAGCTTTTCTGAGGTTTCTAGTCTATTTTGCACCTCTAGGAAGAGCTTTGGTGACCATTTCATCCATCCTAAAGCAATGATTTAGGATGCCTCATCCTACAGAGGTGGACAAGAAAGGTCTGAGTGGGCAGCACTCTAGCCTTTGCCATGAGGAAGCGAGGATGCCTTTTTATCAATTTCTTCCACCAATTATTTCATTTTGGTTCTGTAACTATGCCAGGGACAGAAGTTGAAAGGAGACCAGCGAGATGTTTCCCAGTCCCACTTCTCCTGTGATCACACCAACCTGCTGTGTCCCACTGAGTGCGTGGCCCAGCCAAGCCCACCCCTTGGAGCACTGAAGCCTTGCAGGCAGTGCTCACCAGCACCTGGTAAGATATCGCTGCATCAGTATGTTACAGTGCTTGAATCATAAAATCTGTCTGTTTTCATGAATTATGGGCTTTGGTGGTCCTGACTATCAAATCTGTACTTCTCACAGACAGAGATATGGTACCTGGGTTGCTGCATCCTCAGCACCAGAAGGCTGGAGACCACATGGATGGTGCTTAATGGGACCATTGATACTGCCTTGAAATGAACCAGGTGAGACAGGAAAACTGGGTTGGTGGCTGATTGTAGGCAAGGGAGGAAGTAAAATCCAAGAATATATCTTTCCACAGGCAAAAAAAAAGAAAAAAAAAAAAAAATCAGGCAGCATCCCTGCTCCATGCCTTGCCACACAGAGTAAAGGGAAGGGTTCAGGTTGCTGGTGGTTGCCAGGGCTGGCTCTGAGCTGGCATTTCAGAAACAGCATGGTGGTGGGAGTCCCAATGCTCTTGGGAACTGTAGGGGCTGCAACAAGTACTGGTTTCTGAAATACTCCTGGATGGCTTTAGGTGGATGGTTGTGCTCCCTGGGCAAAGAACCTGAAAGCACACTTTGCATCTGCTTCTGAAACCAGGAGAGCAGCAGCACTGGCATGGCCGGGTGCGACTGCCATGTTTCTGTGCCTCCTCTCCTTGCAGACCAGCAAAATCCCTAGGGAAGGGGCAGGATCCAGCACCGCTTGGGCTCTCTGATGTTCACAGACAGTCATACCTCTCCTCTCCAGCCCAGCTACTCTTAGCAATAAGCATGATTAAGCCACACAGTTAACCTTGCACTACTGCCTAAGGCCATATTTAATAAAGTTTTATTCTTCCATTGTGCACTTTTCACACTCAGAGGTGAGGATCTGTGGAGTATGTAAAAACATACAGCTCCATACTGCACGTGCTGCTGCCTTCCCCACCAAATCCCATTCACAAACCCTATTAATTACAGCCATGTTTTCTTGCTGTATGCTTTTGGGCTGAATTATCTAAGTGGAAGGCAGAGTTTTGGCTAAACTATTCCTGTTGCTGTGTCTCAAATCTTCTCGGCTCTAGAGAGCACTTAAAGTATTTCAAGGAACATTTCTTTCTGCTTCTCTTCTTCAATACTTTTTAGTGCACACACCTTGTTTTTTCTCCAGAGATGGAATTGATATTGAGTGAGAAGATTAGGCAAAATCATTGTTGCCTGCCCCAAACAGATCAGGCAGTGAGAACAATGAGTCAGTTTTTAATTAATTAAAGTTGATGCTTTAATTTAGCTTAAGTCTGTAAATGCAAACGAAAGCATATTTTATTTGCAACTTTCATAACATATCAGAGTATATTTATAACATAGTATTAGAAATAAAATGTGTTGGATTATGTGTTTTTCAAGCATATTATTTAAATTAACCTTAGAACAGTTCTTGGCAAATCGAATTAGTAACACAGGACGCAATCTTAGCAGTGCATTCTCTGCATACATTATTGTTTATTATAAGACATGCATGGAAAGCAAACTTAACGTTGATCAGTTTTTTGTCTCCAGCTTTCTCTCTTTTCCTGACTAAGAGGGTGTAAATTTTCAGATTAAAACAACATAATCAGGAACAGAACTGTCAAAGACAGCAAGCTCTGCCTGCACAGGAGACACCGACAAGACAGACGTGTTTGAAAACTGTATTTCTCTTAGAAACATGGTACCTCCTATCCTTACAAGTATCACAGTATTCATAGAACTGAAAGCAGCAAAATATGTTTTTCTCATTTTTTCCCCTCATTTATTTGTTTTGGCAGTCACTGTGGATACAATTCACCCATGTGCAGATGGCATATACAAGCTCCGTGCACCTAAATCCCATGTAAGTCTTTTGCTCGAGGTGGGATTGGTAGTAACGCCCCAGCACTGGGGTAACCCCAGACTCCCTCCACTGAGACTGCAACTTCTGGTGCTTCCACGTTTGCCAAGATATAACTGGAAGCGATGATTTTTTCCCAGGCCTGCGTAGCTGCTCCAGCTTTGTTTGTTTGCTTTGAAATTTGTTTTTGAATTGTGGTGCATCTCAGCTCTTCAGACGGCTAGAGAGAAAAAATGTTGTTTTGCATTTGTTAAAAATTTCCGAGACAATTCTTTTCCAACCAATAGTGGCTGTGGCAATTGGCTTTGATTTGCATTGGGAATGCTGATTTGCACACCAGCCCACAGGCTATCCCTATGGGAAAAAAAAAACAAAACAAAAACTAGCAAAAACAAATGTGTTATTATTAGTAAAATATCCTTCTACATTTTTGATATTGCAGATTAAGCCATAGTGAGCTGTATTATCACTGTTTTTTGTTTGTTTGTTTGTTTTGTTTTGTTTTGTTTTGTTTTGTTTTCCTCCTTTTTCTCATGGACTGCTACTCAATTTACTTTGTTTTGTCTAAGGACAACGATCCCTCAAACTTACTGAAATGCTCGAGCAAGTAAACACCCTTTGAATGTTTCTACAACTGAAAAGAGAGTTTCTTTTAATGTTTTTCTCCTCAAGACTTCTAAGCATGTGAAGACTATATAGCTTTTTAATATCTTTCAAAATATTTGGAGACTCCTTTATAGCAATTCCAGTCTTCAAGATGTGGTTAACAGAAGAGAGGAAGATCACTGGAAAAGTTTCCAGTTGTGTTGGAAATTGTTCCTTGAACTTTGCAGTAGGTCATCTCCATTCCCCAGCCCTCTGGAAAGTCCGGGCAAGCTTCCTCATACTGTTTCTGTAGGAAATGTTGTGGTAAAGATCAAGCAGCATGCTGCTGTGACTTGCTAAAAATGCCTTGGGCTGGAACTGTTTCACTGCACACACTTTTACTAAAAATTTGCCTGGAACATTCTTCCTCGCTTTTTCTTCTTGAAATAGCTGGACTGCAGCTTCATGCTTTCCTCATTGCGCTTTAAAAATACACTTGCAAACACAATCTGTGTGCTTCCAATGCACAAATATTCACATTTACTGTGGCTAGCTGTGTTATATTCCACCGCTTCTTGGTCTTCCTGCTTGGGTGGCATTTTGCCCAGACATTATAAGCTGCTAAACCAGTAATTTAGAAAGTACTTACAGGGACACAAGCTTGAGGTCAGATATTGATTCTGTTTATGTTAAAGATGAATTCCTGCCTTGGATCCAGGACTGCCCTCAGCATTTGGGAAGAGATGCTGTCTGCAACTGCTCCAGATTGGTTGAACCCATAATCTTGGAGAAGATAGCAGAGAAGGAGCTGGAGGAGGAAAGCTTTCCAAAGTGCATTTAAACAAACAGTTAACTCACACCAAATTTTCTATAAATAGCAAGCTCAATCTTCCGATTGCCAATGTCCCTGGAAGGATGCAAATATCTATCTGATCTGATTCTGTTTTTCCATAATCACCCATAGATGATCTTACATTAGTTTCCATACTAGCATGTTGCTGCTGTTTTAATGGAGTTGCAGCAGTGCACCGAAGAGTTAGACAAGGCTCCAACCCAGTGTGCGTGTGTGCCTGTAGATAGAATTTTTAAAAATACCCTTATTTATACGATGAATGCAAAGTTAATGTTTTGGCTTTCTTCCGGGACAATCTGTAAGAGAAAAAATAGAGCTGGGGATTAAAAAGAGTGTGCAAGTAATGTGTAAACCATGAAATTCAATTAGTTCCTCTTAGGAAGCCAAATTTTGGTGAATACTGTAGAGAAAAAGTAGGGATAAAATGCCTAAGCCAAAGCTGTACTTAATAAGCTTCAGTAATTAGTTATAAATGGTTCGTTAAACCTGGAAACACATCACTTTTTTGCTTATGCTTATGAACACTAAGGAAATTGAAGGATAGGGTTAAATAATAACTTTGAAGTTTCCATCACAAGTCTTCTACCAAATAGATTTATGGTGTACATAGAAAAGGTGCGAGGGGACCTGGAGCTTGGGGGAGAGAGGGAGTGTGGGGCTCAGGGCACATCCACCCCTAGCACCATGCAGGTGCTCCTGCTCCTTCCCAGGGCATCCCAAGGAGTGTGGATGAACCTGCCTGAAGGGGTTATACAAATGAGTATTTTAAAAGGAGCATTGGGAAAATAGTGACCAGATTCACCGACAAGGTCACGTAGAAGAAGCCGTACAGGAAATTAGAAGCATTGTCCTGTTATTGATGTGTCCCTTTTTTCCCCCCATATCCTCTCATTTTTGCTGCATCCAGTAACAATTTGAAATTTGAATTGTATAGTAACTCTTCAGAATTGGAAGGGTAAAAGGTAAATTGTGCTACAGTGTGTGATAGATTAATTGGCAAATGTTCCTGTTATTGTTTCTGGGAGCTCTACATCCACCTCACTATTCCCGTCTCTGAAAGGGCTCCCTGAAGTCAAAAGCGCTAGTGAAAATACCAATGTCCAAAAACAGAGCTGCAGCTCCTGCTCCACAATTCATCTTACAATCAAAGGTCCTTAGCTGTCAGTACAGGAACTGGAGCAACAAATACAGACCATAGACAATTCCTTTTCTTGCTCCCTTCCCCCAGCTCCCTCCAGAATACACTGCAATTCCACTCTAATCCATATTGTGAACAGTAAACACTTTTGACCTATAAACTTTTTCTTTGTAAAAAAAAATGTTTTCTTGGCTGCCTATTCCTAATCTCCTTTTTATATACTTTTTTTTTTTTTTTTTTTTTTTTTTTTTTTTCTGAATCTTTATTATTTTTGAGAGGTTGGCCAAAGCCTGAAACATTTCCAACTCGAGCCTTTTTCAGGGGGAGTGGGTCAAACTAGAGTTCCTTGATCCATTGTTACTTAGTTTCTGGGTCAGGTTCCAGAAAGACCCCTTCTTCCTCTTTTGCTTCAAATTGAAAACACTCAAGAATTGATTTTCTGCTGGGAAACCTGCACAAGATGGTTGGAATTTCATGGGAAACACAACTCTTCCATTTCCCAAGATGGTGGAGCTCCCTCTTTTGGGGCCACAGCCTCCAAAAGCATCATGGGTGAGTAAGTTAGCCTCTTTCAGAATTTCTTATTAACACATTTATTTATTTGCTTTCCTTCACAGTTGATCTTTAAGCTAACCACCACCTTTATCTTCACAGTACTACAGGAGGAACCAAACACCCTCAAAGTGACAGCAAAGGGACATGGCAGATGGAGGCCAAGTGTGACGCCACGCAACATTTTTCTTCTGGTCTTTCACTACCTCATCTTTGGCCAAGTTAAAAGGCTATTCCAGACTATGAGTGCTA
This sequence comes from Aythya marila, assembly GCF_965140915.1. Lineage (NCBI taxonomy): Eukaryota > Metazoa > Chordata > Aves > Anseriformes > Anatidae > Aythya > Aythya marila. The sequence goes on from NC_139048.1 coordinate 1,997,897, forward strand.
AGGGTGAAAATCATGTTATAAGTTGGTTGCAGAAGTCTTTAGGCTTTCTCCAAGATGGTGGTTCCTCTTCAGACCCTTTGTCCTTGCTGCCTGCCACTGACTGCCAGCATGGCTTTGACTCCTGGAGTAAGCACAGGATAGGGGTTTGGAAATGTTTATGCCCTTAAAAACATCTTCTTAAGCTTTGCTCTGTAGCCTTGGACGTGACACTTAACCTTGCTGCCTCAGATTCCCTGTCAAGAAGAGGATAATAACACTTGCTTATCTACTCCAGAGCGGGCTTTGAGGATTAATTAGTTAATATTTGTACAGTGCTTTGAACATAAGTGCTTGGTATTATCATTCTTACTTCACTGCTCAAGGCTCATTTTCTTCTTCGGACTGATGTGCCTTCCATTTTTTTTTAAAAGCTCTTCATCCCACCCTAACTGTGCTGTGTTGTGCCCTTGCACTGCCTCACTGCATGCTTTGCACACTACTGCAGAAGGACAAGGGCCAGCACATGCTCCTTTCTTCCTCTGTTTTATGCCGAGAGAAGCACAGCCTAGTATTTGCAGGATGCTTCTTTGGCTAAATTAATGGAAATTCTTAATTGGGTTCTCCTTCCACCCCATAAAGAGTGTTTCTTACAAAGAAAAAAAGGCGGGACTGGCAGGCATTGGAGAGATGGTATGGATAGTGTAAGGATCCTGACATACCTCAGTGATATTTTTATCTTAAGAACAATAATAATAATAATAATAATATTTTTTTAAAGAGGAAGAGATTGAAAGGGAGAAGAAAGAAAAAGGTAGGGAAAAGAGCAGGGGACTAAGGAACCAAAGGCTATGTGCTTTTGGCTCCCTGAAATGGGCTTCTTGGAAAAAATTCACATGTAGCTCCATCATGAAGACGTTCAGTATAGCTGGTAGGATGCAGAAAATGTTTTGCCATAAAACTATTTAAACTTTGACAGTTAGTGAATTTGGATTTCACTCACAACCTGCACACAGCCCTGGCTGCATCCATGTGGACTTCTGTGTTCATTCTTCCTCTAGGAAATGGGTCTTGCTGTAATAGCAACCAGCAGCGGCTGCCACTCTGGAAGCCCCTTCTATGCAGCATGAATTCTTTTTATTTATTATTTACTTATTTATTTATTAATTTCACAGAGAACTGTGTAATGATGTTTTGGCTAAACTTCATTCTGAGTAAGAAAAATCCTGAGGATACTTTCAAGCTTGCAGGATATTTTGATAATTTGCAAAGGCACTGGTCACAAGCATGGAAGACCCGGGTGAATACTTTGTCTCTTTCACAGAATCATAGAGTGGTTTGTTTTCCCTCCGTTCATTTGTCTGTAATGGATTGGTCAGGAACTGTCTGCTTCTAAGTATGGCTTCGGTGCCCAAGAGCTCCAATTTCTACTTTCTCCCTGTTACTGCAAGAGAAAACCATGTGTATTGTCTGAGTGTCTTTAATGTGCAATTCCACTGGCCTAATGGGCACCTGATGGTACAGATAGATTTGATTCCAGATTTGGATCTGCTGACATAAACCTTAATGCCTTTTATTGTGCACCACTTTGGGAAATCCTGATTAACAGCAACAAAGAGATAATTATGCAAGATGAAGACAATGTAGTTGTTTTAAAAATAATGTATATCATACAATTAATGCTACTTTGTCCTATATCAAAGTCACACTACCTGCATTAATCACATATCCTCACAGTTTCTAAGCATTAATAGCAAGAAATAAAAAGAAGAACTCCTAATTCCGAGGAGAGTCAGAATAACTGGGGGTTGGGTTTCTTCTGAGAAGAGTGGTAAGTAATGCGTGTTTTTAGCCTAGTAATTGCAAAATGTAGAACATATGACTTTTTTTTTTTTTTTTTTTTTTTTTTTTTTTTAAGAAAAGGACTGAAACTGGTTCAGGAACCCTAATTAATAATTAACTCCATTTAGTCCTCCTACATTAAAGCTATCTGAACATTTGTAAATTAAGGTGTTATCTGGAATGAGAAGCAGATTTTTTTTCAGGCTGTCTCTGACTTTATAAAGGGCTGGCCCAAAGCAGTAAGCTCAAATGGCTGGTGTGTGATGCAGGTGTGTGCTGGTGCTGATGTACTGAGGTGACTGTTCCTCTCTTTTGCCATCAGAGGAGATGCAGAAATTGCACAAGGTGGAGCAGCACAGTGGCAGGCACAAAGGCAGATATATTTTCCCTTCAGCTGTGGCAGAAAAACTTGGTGGAGGAATATTAGGAACTGATTTTGATAATTCTTCAGATTAAATACGTCTAAAACAGACACTGAAAGATGTTCATTTAGTCCCTGCAAGGTTGGAGCTGTCCTTGCAGGTTGCTTTCGGGCCGCCTGACTTGGAACTTCACGTTGGGGATAAAAAAGCACCAGGAACTTAGTTTTAGACACTGGTTTAAGCCCAGTTTGGTACCTTTCTGTCACCAGCATGGGTGAGCTGCTGCCATGGACTCCTCTGCCATACCCAGGTGTGGGGCTACACAGGTGCTGTCTGTGTTAAAAACCTCCAGTGGCTTCAGCACGTGTTTGTGCTGCCTGAGAAGACCAAAAACCAAGCCCATTTTTCAGCTATGGCCCATTTTTTCAGCAAAGAGGTTTCCTCATAACCACTAGATAGCAACACTACACCATTAGCATCTTTCTCCGGACTGACAAAATTTGCTTAATCTCAGTTTGTAATCTCGATGCGCATGTAGCACACCATGCTTTCCAAGGATCTTTTGTTTATATCTTGGTTCCCCAAATGCTCTTCCAAAGCACGGCTGTTCTGTATCACTGGTGGCTTTTGAGCTGCGGGAATTAAGGAAGGTTTGGGTGTGCTGGTTACATTACCTTCTGTGGAATGGATGGGGGTGTACCATATGTGCGCCTGCAATTAGACATTTTGATTTCCAAAGTATTTAGTTACCATTTGCTGAACCATTGAGTAATTACCACAGCAAAATTGCACAATCTGTCAGTACGTCAGCTAAGTGTGCTTCTGGACAGCTTTATATGCACCTTCACCAGTGCCGAGCTTGTGCTGTGCTTCGTTTGGTTAAACTTAAGTCCTTTTGGATGAGAAATTTCTAATAGCAGAGGAAATTTCAAATAGCAGTGAAAATACCTGCTATTGTACACCTGCCCTGTGGAGGAGATCTTGCCTCAGAGGAAAAGCACTATCTAAGATAATATGTTCCATTAAACATGGGGGCTTTTTAAAGCTGCAAAGTGCTATTCTGGGAAACTGGTTTGGAGTCAGCCACTCAGCACTTCTTGTTTCCATAATTCACTGAATTTAGCAAGGGCACTTCTGCCCCTGGCAGGGGGAAACTTAAAAATGCTACCCGCTGCTTTCGATGAAAGAAGAAGGATTTCCAATGTGAGAGTGTGTTTAGGGTCGTGAGAAGTAATTGCTTCAACTCTTTTTTTAGTTGCTAAGGGAAAGCTATCTATTCAGGAATGGAAAATTAAGGTTACTTTGAATAGAGAAAAGCAAGAGGCATCATTTACTTCCCTCCCTCCTTCTCTCCACCAAATTAAACACTCAGGAATCTTGAGAAAATTGGGTCACTAATATGGAAATTTTAAAGTATTGATAATACCAACATGACAAGTTGTCACTTTGCAGTATGTTCTTAAACACGACTAAACCTTAATAACCAGGTTATTCTAGAATAATCAGGGTAACAGAATGGGAATGAATGGCAGTTACTGTAATTATTCTAGAAAGAGGACCAAAGCAAACAGAAATTCTCTCTAATTTTATATATTCCCAATAGGTGCACATAGTACATCATTATCACTATAGAAACTACTTAGTAGTTTCTCCAAAAATCAGCCACGCTTCACGGTCTTATGGGCCGATGTCTGAGCTGCACATGAGCCGGCACCCTCTAATTCAAACAGAGGTAAGCTCCCAGCAATCTGCGGTAGGCTGCAGCCGACAAAACAAATTTCCTAAGCCAAACATATTAAATCCAATATATTTTTCATTGATTTAATAGACTGAAACTTTGAATACAGCTGATACTTTCTGGATATTAATGGGCATTAGTGCTCAGAAAGAGAAGGCGAGAGCTGAAAATGAGAGTATATAGACGTTAGGGAAAGAAGGTGCTACAGAGGGCTTTGCTCTATATGAAAGTTCTCCGTCGCAGGATGAAGTCTGTAATTAAATAAGATACTCCACAAAATTCTTTGGTGACTTTGGTCCCATTTTCAGCTAAAACTGTTATTGCAGTCCTAATGCTTCGCATAATAGTTAGATGATCGTATTCGAAAACAACACCAAAAAAAATATCATCCAGTAATAAAAAAAATAGCATATATCAAAAACAGAGACCATTTCCATCAGTCCTCCTCTCCGTTTGCCTTCTGTCTGTGATGTGGTGTGAACAGCATTACCACAGCCCTGGAATGCCACACAATTCACTCCCGGGTTTGGTCCATTGGAGAGACACGAGGGAGAGCGAACTTTGCTGCCTCCTTGCATGGAAAGAATTATTTACTTGTTAGTTTTGTTCTCGTGGGTTACTATCTTAGTTATTTTGGATTAATTATGGCAATGTGGTTAAAACAATTCTGCTAAGATGCTGTGCAA
>NC_139048.1:2007500-2010000 GCF_965140915.1 Aythya marila
GCTTTTGGACGGTGAGGAGGTGCTCGCATGCTGGCGTGGGCCAGCTCTGGTTTGTCTGGGAGAACACCAGCAGAAAGCAAACCCTTTCTGCCTCCCGCTCACAAGCCGGGGAGGAGCTCAGGTGTGGGTGGCAATACTTAATTTAAGAGAAACCTGAATGACCTCCTGGTAAATCAGGGTGAGAAGGGATGTTTCAGGAGGGACGGCTGGCTGGTGGGCTTGGCCGTGTGCCGGGGGAGCGAGCCAGCTCCACCGCGTGCTTGGCACACTCATGCTTGCACCGCAGCGAGGCTGCTTGCACTTGTTGTAGCCGAAAAACAAGCAGCAGGGCCAGCCAGCATCAAAAGCCACTCGATTTCCTCCTCCGCTTACATAATTATTAAAGGCAAATAAGAACCAGCTCATACATAAAGAACAAAAAGAAAACAAAAAACTCAAGATCCAGCCACAAGGTTCAGCAATAAGTCACAGCATCAGCCCCTGAAACATCCCGGGTTGGACAAAAAGGATCCTTCATGGGAACCTCCAGAAAAAATCCCTTATGTTGAGGAAGAGTATTGTGTATTGTGACACAGGAAAAATGGAATTAAAGAAAAAAAAATAAACAGTACAGTGCTCATTATCTCAGAGCACTTGTGCAGCGGCCCTCACCCATCCTTGTGGGACAGCCACCACCCAAGGATGAGAATTTTGGCAGCAGTTGTGTCAAGGACTCTTTGCTGCAACTGCAATAGCAGTGAACCTAAAACCCAGTTTGATGTATCAGAATTTTGGCATCATGCAAAGCATGTGAGTTTTATAGGATCTTTATTATTATTATTATTATTATTATTATTATTATTATTATTGTTGTTGTTGTTGTTGTTGTTGTTGTTGTTGTTGTTGTTTTGTTGTTGTGGTTATTATTATTATTATTATTATTACTAATTGATTGTTGATTGCTATTATTTTTTGGTTTGGAGACTCCAGTCACCAACCTGGTTTCCTAAGAAAGTAAAGGTGCCCCAACAAGTCCGTTCAGCTTCTCAACTTCAGCACGCTGTTTGGAGACCTCACACCAGATCTCCGTAACTTTGCCATATCCAAGAAATGGGTCCTGTGCTTGGCCCCACAGTTCCTGGAGCTTGGACCTAACTCTGCAGCTGCTGAGGAGCCGCAGTAGTTGTAAAGGCCCACATTTGCCTTGGTGGCTCCATGGTGGTTTGGGAAGAGCCCCCCAAAGTGCTCCCCATTCCTACATATGGCTGAGCTGGCTGAGCACTTTCACCGTCTCCACCCAAGTGCTGTGTGACCGTGTCACCAGTGCTACCATGGTAATGCTCTGGAACATCGCTGGGAATTTTGGTGCTATATATAATTTGATATTTTTCTGCAAATGTATCAAAAATATTTGAAAATAGACTCCAGCTACTGCCTGAGAAGCCAGCAATGTCAGCGGCCCCAGCACTGCAAAATAAAAGACTGGGGAAAAGCAAAGAATTGAGGGAAAGCTGGTGAGCATAGGAGGCTCTGGCCATGGCAGCAGTCCCGTGGCTGCCAGTGCGCTGGCCTTCGGCAGTGATCGGGAATTGTTATCGGGCTACCAGGATGTGTCAGAAAAGAAAAAAAAAAATGAAAAAACTCTTTTAAAACATGCTCAACATGTACAGCTGCTGAAACATCTGTGCCGAACATGATGACACAAGCTGTAATTGTGGCGGCCGGGGAGGGGGAGGCAATGAGGAGAGGTTAAGGAGGGGGCTGAGCGCGGTCCCCGGGTGAGGGTCGGGAGTGGGCTCTGCCAATGGGAGTCCCCAGGCTGGGGTGCACTGGGGGTGCCCCTATCTCATGGAGCACCCCGCAGCCTGGGGGGACATCCCCTAAATCCCAAGTTACCTTGTCTCCGTGCCCCTGTGTGGCCAAAGCTGCCTTGGGATGGACGGAGGCAAATCCATTAACTTCCAGCACCCTTTCTGTTATGTTTAGCTCAGGGTGATGAAGGTGATGGAGGATTCAGATAGGGAGACCTTTGCCTTGGAAATTTGGTGGACTTTTTTTTTTTTTTCCCATTAAAAATAAATAAATAAATAAAATAAAATAAAAGAAGACCACAACGTCTCCTTGGCGTGCAGCTCGACAGGTGGGTTTTGCAGAGCCTTGCTGCACAGGTGAGGATTTCTGGAGATGTTGATGTGGGCAGAAAAAATTATTCTCTGTCCTGGAGTGAGCTCAGGGAAAAAAAAATAAAAAAATAATAAAAAAAAAAAACAAACCCCAAAATCCCCTGCTCCTGCTTCTCCCCCTGCATTGTGTTGAAAAAAACATATAAGAACCTAAATAGAATAGAACAGAAATCTCCCTTAATCAAAACAACATTATGCCAAAACCCCTTTCGAGGGAAGTGAAACGCACACAGCAGCACAGCCCTGCTTAAAAATAGAACAGCCTTTGCCTTGTAAGTAACAAAAATACATAACAGCATACTTCTGCAGCCTGAGCTTTGAAGGATGTCTGTCATACG
>NC_139048.1:2015000-2055000 GCF_965140915.1 Aythya marila
AAATTTTTAAAAAGTGAGCCACAATCCGTAGCACACTTTTTTCCCCCACTCTCTCCCTCCCTCCCGGCATCTTAAACATCCCTTTCCTTTAAAAATCTCCTGAGTGCCAGGCTATACTAGTTATTACCAATTGAATTTTCAATAGCAAACTTACCAAGCCCTAACTTTGACAAATTTTATTTCACATTTGTCAAAGGAAATAAAGCTGACAGCATTACAGGGGCTGTGTACTAAAAGTAGTATCTCAATTCCAACAGTCTGTCCAACCTTTTCTTCCCCGGGGACGCATTAAATCTGGGCCCAATTCGCAGCTTTGTTTGAACACTATATTTTGCCTTTTCTTTGCACCTTTGATATTTATTTCAGTGTTAAATCTATTCTTCCCTTCATCCATTACCCTGTTTTATTTCTGTTTTTGAGAACCTATATTTTCGCTAATAAATATTCACTACACCATTTCATCCCGTGTTTAATATGCCCGGCGCATGTTTGCTGTGCTAACTTCTCAACAGATTGAGTGGACATTCCGCTGTTGCAGCGCAGCCATAAAATTCAGGAACTTGTAAAGCGCGGCCGCCGCTCCCTCCCTCCCTCCTCCCTCCCTCCTCCTCCTCCTCCTCCTCCTGCTGCTGCCGCCTCGCTCCCTCCCCGGCCGCGGCTGCGGTGCGGCTGCGGCGGGCGCGATCGGCTCCCGGCGGCGGGCGGCGGGCACGGGCGGGCGGCGCGGAGCCACAGCGCCCCCCGGTGGTCGGCACCGAGCCGGCACCGCCCCGGCCCCGGCCCCGGCCCCGGCGCCCCGGCCCCGGTGCTGGAGGCGGGGGGCAGCGGCCCCGGCTCGGTCCCGGCCTCCGGGGCAGCGCCGAGCTCGGCCCCGTTTCCCAGCGCCTTGAGGGCCGGGGGGTCTATCAGCGCTCTTCTCCTTCTCGTTTTATCCTCATCATCATTACTATTATTATTTTTTAAAAAAATCTTGTATTTTGTATTTCTGCAAAAAGCAGAAAAAGCAGCAAAAAAAAATAATAATGATAATTAAAAAAAAAAAAAACACACACACCACAGCAACCCCCTTAACGTGTGACAGGGACTGCAGCAACACCCCGGCACATACTGTACGGATCTTTGATCTTCTGCATCGCATTAAGTAACAAAGACCAGAGGACTTTAGATATGTACGAGATAGGCTGTGTCTGATCACAGCACCGTGCTCCGTCCCATTCCGGACCGGGGGCTGTGCCATCGATTTTACTATTATTGTTATTATTTTTAAGCGGGATTCTTCCAAGTGTGCCTGATTCTTTTAATTAGATCGTTACGGCCATTGTAATGTTTACTCCTGTATAATCTCTTATGAATAGCATGGGACTTTTTAACATTAATGTTGCATTACTAGCATTTAGAACAAATCACTGAAATAGTTAAATCTGCAGGATGCAGTTTGCAATTTCTCCCCCTTTAAATGTTCCCACAACATATCTTTCAAAGGGTTATTACTGTTTATTTTATTAAGGCAAGGTAGGAAAGGACTAACACACAAAGTCAGAATCCGTATGTAGCCACGCTAGGTTATGTGCACGGGATTTCATGCAGCTTGTGTGCTCTTACAAAGCATCTGAACGCTGGGAAAAACGAACAAAGTTTTTCTCCTTGCAAACGTTTGGCTACATATTTACCACAAAACATTTCCTGGATTGTTCTGTAGGCTGCAATAAAAAAGGGGAAGAAGAAAAAAAAAATCACCTTTAAGGAGATCCTAGAAAGCTGTGGATTTCCACTTTTTCTGCTCCTCTGCTATTAGTCTTTCCCCTTCCATTATATTCCATTATGTGCCTCTAACGCGGGGCTGATGAATCAGCTCACCTTCCTCCTGTGTGTCCGTGCAGCCAAAATCTGCAGCAGGAAAAGATTTCATGAAGGCTTTTCCAAAGCGTAAAAAAATACAGCGTAAGAGATAGCTGCGAAAGCCCCAGTGTCTGCTCAAAAAATAAAGGGACATGCATTTTGAGATATTAATAGAAAAAAAAAAAAAGATACATAGAGATATATATTGCTTTTAATTCAAAAGAGTAGGGCTTAATACCTGGAGCCAGAGACATGACAATTAGTACATCTGACGTTTACAATGCAGATGTTTACGATGTGAATAATAGATGGAAAGAAAGTGAAAATACAGTTGTTGCAGTGAAAGACAGCATAGTTTGATCCACAAAACCTAAGAACTTTGCTCAAGCCACTATGCAAGTGTGAGAGGGACTGTTCCTGATGTGCATAATTTAAGTCCTACAGCACTTGTCTGAAAGCATGCAAAATAATAAATTGCAGGGGAAAAAAAATGTTTCATCTAATAATGGGGTGTTGCAAGAATTGTTGTAAAAGAAAGCTTGGCCAGGGGGGAAGGCAGCCTTTAGGGGAAAAACGACATGAATTTCCAGCAGCAGGGTTGTGTAATGATTCTATATTTTTAAGATGTGCCTGTACTCCATTCATACTATTTAAGTACTTAAATAAGCACAATAAATGTAAATAATTTACTGCTTTGCAAAGAGAAAATTGGGCAGAAAAGTAATTTTGAATAGCAACTTGGCTTACTATACCCAGTGATTTGGTGCCCTGTAAAATGCATTTGACACTGCTGTTCATTAAGCCAGTGCTATTGAGCCTTCTTCACATTCATTAGTGATTAATTCAGACAGATATTTAACTTAATAAGGTAAGCAAATAAACAAAAAATCACTTTCTGTGCCTTAAGGTTTTTTGGACCTCTAATTGGTTTTGTGCACTAATTATCAAGATTAACACCTTACACTTTTCTCACTCCTTACACTTAGGAAATCCCAGTGGAAAAAAAGTGCACAACCTTGGGGGAATCCTTTAAGTGCAAGGGGTTAAGAGTTTGTCTATTAAAAGCAAGATAAGCAGTGAAAAAGGAAAGACCAATTCCAGGTAAATTTAGATAATAACAGGACGAGGAGGCAGGAGCTTGCACAGCTGTGTAAGCAGTGACACTGCTTCTCGTGTATGTGGGAAGGAAAGGTTTTCAGGAGGCTAGTTCGTGTTTCCAGCATTTCTGAACAAATAACTGCAAGCTCCCCGATGCCTTACGCTGATTATAGGCTGTGCTCAGCCCTGATAAATGGCATCGTGAGGCAGCTCTGCTGCAGCAGTCCCCTTTTTTTTTCTCACCAAGAGTTCACCGCTGGCGTTCAAAAGTTTCTTTTAACTCCTCTTCCCACCAAATCCTAACACTTTATGCTAGTGCCAACCCCTGGCAATCTGCTATGGGGCTGGTGGCAACGACACCATTGGGGATATTGCCTTTTGTCGTGCCTGGTCTTCTTCCCGAGGGCCCTGTGCTGGGGACCCGTGCTGCGTGGCAGGAGGACACTGGTGGGAGGATGCTGGTGGCCAGTGCTGGCCCAGAAGCTCCAAGCACTGGCTCAGCTCTCCCAGCTGGGTACAAATGTCAAAGTTCATCCCTACCGTGCCTCGACATCCCCTCTAGAAGGGCCACACGAGGTGCTGATTCAGCTGGAAGCCAGCATGGCACCGGCTGTGCCACCAGATCTCACTCCTGCTGCTTCCAGAGGGGCCCCGAGCCCAGGTTCGCCTCCACTCGAGGCACGAGATTCATTGAAAGTCATTTTAGCCAAGCCGATGTTACAAGTTGTTGCTAAAGACAGTTTGTCACAACTGAATGCAATATTTACTACGCGGTATCCCGAAATAACCAGCAGCCCTGAGAGAGCTCATTGCTGCTTCTCCTTCCCAAGAAGCCCCGAAGATTCACCTCGCTTGTGGATTGAACCCCGTGTCACTTTCCAGTAGTTTTTGTAGCATTTGGGGATTTTTAAACTCCTTTTCCTTTAATTCTTTTCTTTCTTTAATGGGTGACTGGATAAATTCAGTGGTGGATTTTTGTGACACTAAAGCAGCAGATAAGTCTATGATGCACTCTAGCTATGTGGTTTAAAAATCCCTTACCATATGTTTTCTCACTGGAATGCCTCGTCTTGCAAAATTACAGGAACCGAAGCTTAAAAACACAATTAGGTAGTTTAAAATGAAATATTAAAGAAATACCACATATTTTCTGATATGCCTGCGATGCTTTTCCTTGCTTTTTTCCCCCCTCTTTCTTTTTGCTTTCTTTTGTATTGTTCTTTGAGTTGCTCAAGAAGCCCAACTGTATTCAATTGTTGTACTAATCATGCTCCACATTTTTCTGATTAGGTTATATAGGCTGTGGTTAAATTATAAATGAAAGAACGAACTACCAGAGTACTTGTCATAACAGTATCTTTTATGTTGTTACAGAAGATTGGGAGGGGGGGGGAGGAAATCAAAAAAGGCTTTACATGATGAAGACTCTCCTTGCCTGTTTTGTGCTCCTCATGCTATCTGTATAGACAAGTAATGCAATTTGCTGGAATGTTTTTCTCAGGTATTCTGAGAACTACAGCACAATATCTGTCCACTGAGAAAAATGTGAGAAAACTGAATACATAATACATAAAGATGCATATCGTAGGATAAACTCGGTTGTACACACAAACACACCCTCTCCAACTTCAGTTTATTTCATTACTGCATTATAAAGCAGCAGGTACCATTTTCTCCTTATGCCATACATGAGAAAATAATATTTCAAGATTCAAACTGATGTCTTACATTGTTATCTTCTGTACTACTGTATGCACAGCACAAACATAACTGAATATCTGCCTGATATTAGTGTATATATTTGTTTCCATGACATTATTTTAAGTCACTGGCCGTAAAACTGATTTTATGGAGGACTAGGATTACAATAATTAAACTACTTGACTGAGGGCTCACCTTCTATCTCTACTGAAGACATTGGTGGTTTAAGAATATATTTCCTATTCCTGAAATGAATTGTATATATAGTTTATGTGCTACAGCCTTTAAAACTTGTTAGTGTGTTATTTACAATAATAGCTACTAGGAAAATGGTTCTGTTTTGTGCATGTTAAATATCTTTTTCCTAAATACATTTATTTTCTTTTTTTTTTTTTTTTTTTTCTTTCTTTCAGAAGTATAGCCAGACGAAGCTGGGAGGCAGAGGAGGGAGGCAGGGAGGGAAGTCTGCCGACATGAGGCAGATTCACACCTCGCATTAAGGCGTGCATGTAGCTGCTTCCCAGCACTTGTACAGCAGAGCTGCTCCTCAGTTGTTCTCAAGCCTGAAACACAAAGCCGGTGCTGTGCCCTGCGCACAGACTGCTGTACATTTTAGCCGATAAGCAGGTCCCTAAACGTAAGATGGGATTTTTTTTTTTTTTTTTTTTTTTTGATGCAAAACCTGACGCAAGGTGCTGTCTTAATTGCCTGGTGCTGAGCACAGGCCGGGCACCGTGGTGCAGAGCGGGCCGTGCGCGGGCGACGAGCCCCTGTGTCAGGCACGCCGTGAGCACTGCTTTGTGCACCCTTGCAACCAGCCTGCAGGGTCCTGGTTTGGGGGGTTTTATTGGATGAACTGTCAGTGCTTTCCAGGATAACAAACCTTGTTTTATAGCACTTGGTGGAGTTTGGTTAGGGGCTACCTCTGAGCAACATGAACTTGGCCTTGCTGTGTGCCTTGCACTAATACCTTCACTCCTGTAAGAAATCAGGGTACTTGAGAAACAGCCTGCAGCCATACAGCTGATTATTTCACCAAATTTGCATCTTTTCAACAGTAATGGGGATGGCTTTCGCAAATGCTCTCAGGCTCTAAATAGATGTTACGTGGCTGTTTCTAGTTGCTTCCCTCCCCTGGGTGCTCGCCATGCACCCAGCCCCTGGGCCGGCACCCTCCTGGTGGGAGCTGGCACCTCCCGTGCAAGCCGGAGAGCCCTCGGGTGCCCTTTTTGGGGAAAGCTGGGGTGTCCTCCAGGGGACAGGGGTGCCCAGAGGTGTCCCCAGGCACGGAAGAGCTGGGTGTGCTTTCTGATGGAAAGCTGGTGAGGGAATGTGGCTGAAGGGGAAGGGTTGTGAGGGTGCTTCTGGTGCCCCAGGGTGGTGGCGGTGGGGCCTGGGGGTGCCTTTCCCTGGGGATGGCACTACAACTTTTTCTTTTTTTTTTTTTTTTTTTTTTTTTTTATATTCATCAAGAGGGACAAAGACTGAAAACATAGATTTGATCTTAAAAAGAATAGAAACAAGAGAGAGCAAAACTGCTTGTGAACCTGGCTGTCCCGGTGCTGGGGGGGGGGAGCAGGCTCCTCATGGCCACCCTGCAGGGGCTGCGCAGCTTCTGGTCCCTGAGCACATGTGGTGCCCAAACCACCTGGAGACTGAATTTATAAAGTTTCACCTTTAGATGTCAGAGCCTCATCTCTGCAGGCAGGAGCATGGGTACCCACCCACCAAAACAGCAGTAAGGCCAGAAGCTGACAGGCTGGGGAAGGCTGTGGAGCACAGTCCATGCCAGCAGGGCAGGGTGGTGGCTGGGGCTGATGGAGGCTGGGTGGCTGGGGCTGATGGATACATCCTGTTTTGCCCCCACAACACATGCAGGCTTTCCTCTGAATAAATAAATGAAGCACAGCTTAGCTTTCACATTGAGGAAAGGTGTTTCAGTTGGAGGTTCCTGCTATTTATTTCCATTTTTGCTACTCTACTGGACATCTGAACCTCATTTTGCCTTTCTTTAAAATGTAAGCCTGCAGCTGACTCTCAGCAGCCCCTGCTTCCTACAGGCAACCTCCCTTTTCTCCACATTTTGCAAGTCCCGGGCAGTGCCAGCCTGGTAAAATACAAAACCTCCCCCAAACTGCAAGAAAATATCAGTAGTGGTCTCTCTTAAAATCCACAGAAGGAAACTTAAGGATTAGGCTAAAACCCTATCCTTAATTTATCTGTTGAGTGGAAGTGTTTCAGCACACAGAGCTTCCCTGGAAGGATCACCCACAGTTTGGAGGTTTTTCCTTCGTCTAGGCACCTCAGGGTGATTTAAAAGACAGAGGAAACTCTCAGAACCGTTGTATTTAGTTGAGCACTCATTATAAAATGGATTACGGGTACAGTAAACCATAAAGACTGTTTTAGAGCCATTAAGGTTCAGCTTGTCACTGCTGACATGGACGCACTCTTACACCATATATTCCTGACATGTCAGGAGGTGCTTAGGGATGCTTTCATACATGTTTTATTGAAATGACAGGCTATAGCTTCTTTGACTGCTGTGTATATGCATGGCTATACGCTAGAAATCCAAATGAAACTCCTCTTGAAAAAATAAAAATCCTTACACATATGTAATGAATGCCAACTTAAGTGATAAAGTTGTCATCTGTGTTTTATTTTTAATATTCTTGGTAATAGAATAATGGGATCACATTTATCCCTGGAATAAAATGCAGCTGAAATCAATGAGACTTGCAGTGAATTGAATTCTGCAGTTGATAAAATGTGAGTTTAAAAACAAAGCGATTTTGGATAAGAATGAAAAAAAGTGTCAAACCCTGAGATTTCCCTTCTTAAAATTGCTTTCCATCTGTATCTCGACCAATTGTTTCTCCTAGGCTGAGGCTTTGACTTGTTAGGGTGTTATGGCTTTTTGTCTTTCAGATCCAAGAGAACTTTACATACAATTATATATATATGTGAATATATATATATATTTTTTTTTTCCCTTGAAATCATGACTTATTTTTTTTTTCAAAGTAGGAATACTACGAGAGCCATATCTGCAGAGAGTAAGGTCTAATATGCACATTGGTTACATTTTTTTTGGAAAGCAACACCTCCTTTCCCTAAGAAGTTGCTCCACAGAAGTAAATTTTAATTTTTAGGAAAAGGCAGGGTTCAACAGGGGAGAGCCCCACAAAGGCAGCAAGGTGCAGCAGGGAGGGGAGGGAGGGCTGGACCAGCAGATGCCCCAGCATGGAAATTCCCCACCAGATGTAAAAATGATGGGCAAACACTGAAGAGCTCTGGAAAAGGTTCAAGCAGCAATTCAAACCATGCTGGAAAGCCACAGGGGCTCCTAAATGGAAGATGGGCATGACACACTCTACAAGGGGGGTGATAGGGTGGGCTTGGCAGGGTGAGGGCAGGCTGGGGAAGGGCAAACTGCCCCCAGCTCCCCAAGAGCTCAGACTGCATCTCACCTCCTCACATTAAAAGGAAGGAGTGTTTGGGGGTGGAACAACGCAGGAGAAGAGCAGGCTGGAGGCAGGCTGGGAGCACCTGCATAACCCCAGCACCAGGAGCAGCTCTCCAAGCCCTCACCTCTGCACCAGAGCCCTGTGATTTCTGCCATTGCCATGGAAAGGAAGGCTGACCATTAGCCAGCTGGAATTGTGATAGGCAGATTGCAATTATTGGTAGGGATTTGACAGATTTTCTTGCACACATGAATATTAATCCACAGCTCAATGGTTACTGCTTTTGTGTGTGCCTTTGCAATGCCATGCGTCAGCTTTGTATTGCACCACATAATATCCCAGGCACCTGATTTTGGAGACGTGTACATTTAACATAACTCACCCAAAACACAAAAAATGTATAACAGAAAACGTGTAGAACACCACCTGGAGCTGTGTGGCTCCAGTAAGAACATTATACCAGTGAACTTTCTCATTATGGGATGTTTTAGGTCACTTTTAGAAATCAGCTATCGCTGGGTATGCCAGGGTCGCCTGCAAAGTCTTTATGTCCATGACACTGTTTTTTCAGAATTGCAATGATAAAGAGCAGATCACACTTTAAGCTCCGGGAATTCATGGCTATTGATAACACAAATTGATTTAAAGACAAAACATTGAGTTTCAGAGGCCTTTGACCACATGTGTGTCGGGAGGTTTTTGAATCCTTGTTTTTAAACACCTCCGATGCTGTGTTTGTGTTGTGTCGGCTCTGCTCAGTGATGAAGGAACGCGGACATCTCACACTGGTGTAAAGCTCCTAGCACACACCACATCTAGCTCAGCAGAGAGCAGGCAGGTCAGGGCACATACAGAAATTACAGGCAAGGCGAGGCCTTTTACACATGCTTAAGGAAAAGGCTAAAAATTGTGGCGTGGTGGCCGCTGATGTGAAACGTTGCCTCTTTCACACATGGACATGGGAGAGCATGAAATGCTCCACAGGAAGCCTGCAAAGGGCACCTGAGGATGTGCCCGAGGAAGGGCAGAAACAATGCCCCTGCTTAGGCCTGTTTAAGAGATAAAAATGTCAAGAATAGAATTTCCTTCACAATAAAAGAAGCAAAAGCTGCTGGGGAGACTTTGGGCACAAGGGTCCGGCACAGGAGCCGGCAGGGAGCAGGGGGGAGTGCCTGGCTGCGGCGGGCCTCTCCGGTATTTGCTTTAGAAATTGCTTCACGTTAATTAAATATGTTACCTTTTAAAATCTGCCTTCGCCACACGGAAATGCCTCGGTGTTTGTGATGAGCTCTAAATGAGTGAAGAGGAAATGTTTGTGTTCAGCACTTTTATTTGTTTTTTGGCAAAATTCCTTGAATAAATTAATAGATTATATCATTAGGTGCTAGTAACTATGTACGAGGAAACCCAGCAGATAATTTAAGTAAATAGTTAATAAGGTAAATGCACGGAGCTCCGTATCCGCGTGCATGCAGATGTTCTGTTTGAACTTAAAATACAATTACTTATCGAATGGCTTCATCAGAGCCTCAGCCTGTAACAGAGCCCGCTGGTAACAGGGGGAAACTGCTGCAGTCACACAAAGCCCCTCCGACCGCCTGCTATATTTTGACTTGTACTTTTGACTTTTTCTTTCTCTGGTAACCCCATTATTTTTGTCCCTACTCAGAGCTCTGACCTGTGCTACATGGAAAGTTTAGAGATGAAGTCATTTCTGGTTTGAGTTACTGGAGAGACTTTAATTCATCCAGCTGTGCCTGCTCAACAACAATTCCAGCATTCAGCATTGACAACACACCAGCAGCAGGAGAAATCAAACAGAAAAAGCAGTCAGTGTTGAAAGGAACACTTAAAAACTGCTCTCATTTGTAGAATTTAACATCATCAAAACACTAAATGTAAATATGACCAGAAGGAAAACGCTAAACTCATCATTCAAGGAATTTCACCAAATTATTTTTTTCCCTTTTCTATTTTTTTTTTTTTTTTTTGCCAGAACATTAATGAAAATCCCAAAGGAACTATCATTTAACATAGAGGTGCATCTTAAAGAAAAAGAAAGTGCTATATGCATTGCTCAAAAGGACCCTGCATTTTAAGACACGTGATACGTTTCCCTGTTGGATATGTTTGTAAACTAATGTTTTACAAGTAGGAGGGGAAGAAAATCCTGCAGTTCCTTGTGGCAAGTACATGCAAAGCACAGTTCTGCAGTGAGCAGCTACATCCCGGCTAGAATGCATGGAGAAAAAAAAACAGAAGATTTTTATTTTTATTTTTATTTGAGGAAAGATGTTCCCTTCAAACCAGTTCTTTTAATTGGGCATAATTAATAAATGTTCAGTTGCACATTACTGAATTGCCATCCCAAAAAAATATAAGGCAGTGAGCAAAACAGAGACAAAAACACTGATCTGCAAGTTGGTATTCAAGGGTGTAAAACTAATTTCTTGTTAAATGTTTTCCCTTTCAATCAATAACATGCAAGAGAGAGCTATTTTTTTTTTTATTATTTTTATTTTTATTTATTTTTTTTTCATCTCATCCCTTGTTGCATTGCTTTTTGTTGCTGCTGCTGCTTGAGGAAGGTGCTGGAGGTGATGCCGGTCCAGAGCCATCACTCTGGAAGCGAAGGACTTCCAGGTTCAGCTGGCACAGGACCATGTCCCTGCAGGAGATGCTGCTGAGTAGCAGCATAGCAGGAGAGAGGAAAATAAATCGGCATGGTGTTAATTTCACATATTGGTGCTGTGGTCGTAGTAGCGTAGTCACTGCGGGAGGGCTGGGAGGGAACCCGCTCATGGGTGTCCCCATAGCTGTCAGTGCTTGGGGCTGCTCTACCTGGAAGTCTGTTCCATGGGGACAAACCTGCCTGCTAGGAAAGGCAGAGCTCCCTCAGCTAAAAGCCTGAATATTCAGAGAGCAGCGATGCTGGCTCTTGCTCATAAATGTTCAGAGGAAACAGAGATGGACACCCCTAGACTCCTGTTTTGGGGTTTCAGAGCTCTCTGCAAGTCTTGTTCTGGCAGTAGAGGCATTTTGTTTTATCTGCCTATGGAATACACCCAGTTGCTTCTCCTATTTGGCAGCAGCACCTGATATTGAAGTGTGGGACGTGAGAAAAGTGACACACATGGCATCTTTAGAACCCCCAGTGCTGGGTCTGGGGGCAGCAGGTGGTTTTGGAGCCACCTTTCCAAGCCAGCAGCCCCAGAGCAGGGGCACAGCAAGCCTGGCCTGGCCTCTTGGGGCTGCTGCTGCCGGCCTCGCACCTCGCAGTGTGCATCCACCCAGCTCGTTCGGCACGGGGATCCACATGTTACATAGACATTTGCTTTTAAATGTCTCTGGTTTCGCTTTGGATTCGGCATAAATAAAATGTCATTTGTTTAACTGCCTTTTAAGTACAGGAAGAAAATTCTGGTAGTTGGACAGATGAGAAAAATAGCGATTGAGCATGCAAATCACTTCTTTTCCTTTTAAACAATACATACACTACTGCCTGCATTTCCCCAAAGATACCGCTGCAGCTACACATGGTTGAAGTCTGTTTTACCCTTATATAAGGCAATGTGACAAATGATTTAGGGGGAAGCAATCTCTAATCAGCATAACTTCATACCACGCAGCGCAGAATTATTGTCAATTTAATTCTGTCTTCTCGACACAAAACTCTGAAGTGTTTCTTCCAGTTGAAGTTTTGTAGCTGAATAATAAATAAAAGAGGGTGCCGTACAAGTGCTGCATAATGTAATTGTACCCTCTTTGTTCTTGTCAATCAGCTTTAACACAAGTTAAGTAGTCATGGATGTCACCGTGATCATATTCATAGTAGACGACTTGCAGTTTCGGTACGGCCGTGCTCTGCGAGAAAGTTCCTTTAATAAAGCACGGGAGGGGAAGGTTTCAGGTGCTTTATAAAACTTTGACTTCTCTCCTACTACAAGGCAAGAAAGCACAATAATGCATGCATGAATTGCCAATAAATCAAAGGGCTGCTTTTTTTTAATTCCTATTTTGACATGTACATACATAGCATTTTTAAGAGATAGCTCCGAGGTAGCTTTTCAGTCCTTGATCAGATCATGAATTTAATTAATTCAGTGTAGACATGTCATAGATTTAAACCCTTTAGAATTACATTTTTAATACAGATCTAACATTTAATGTCCTTTTTCATTTTTTTCTTGAGAAGTAAAAAAAATCCTTTAATACTCTAGTAGCAATTTTTTCCTCTTATTATAAGACTGTGGCTCCCTCCTAATTATGTGGCTGCAAATTATTTACTGTAGTTTTAAATTAAGAAAGGAGACAAGTAATCCAGTGTAAAAAACACTGTTCCAACTTCAAGAAGAAATGAGTGTATGTGTTTAATTTCTCTTTAGGCATACAGCTGTACAGTCACTGTATAATGGAAGGTTTGAGACAAAATGGTCCCCCACCACCTTACCTCCGTGTAATGCAATTTAGCTTCATTAAATTACTGGAGGGCCAGTTACTTAAGCAGAATATTGATTTTCAGTCTGGGCCATGTTTAACATAATTCTGCGTAGGCAACAGCTAATTCTGCATTTGAATCTCGCACCCTAATGGAATTACCCGGTGCAGTGTGGCTGACCATGGGTGAGCGCGGGCAGGCCTGGGCTGGGGCCGCAGCTCCGGATCCGGCCGCCCCTGCCTTTAACCCCTTCCTCCTCCCCTGCCAGCGGCCGCACAGACACATTTCTGGTTCCTTCCGCGGAGCTGCTGTCTTTCATCTGGGGATGTGTAGCCCCGAGCTAGGTTTTGGTACTGTAAAGTATCTGTGGGGCTGCTATATATTCCTTCAGCAGCTGGCATCTCGGTCTATACAGCAACATTGCTGCAGAGAGAAATGGGAAATATGGGATTTCCTTCACTTCCCAACTCTAAATATTTTTTTCTCAACCTAACAATTAAAGGATGGATTTCACTTTAATTAACACATAATAAAACGAACCAACTATTCAGCAGGAAAGTATGTTCTTTACATTGCTGGCTTGAAAGCTAGTCATTATTTTTATTTATTATTCTGTTTAATGATGAGATACAGTTTACAAGCCATTGAATAATAATAATTTAAAATGGTTCCCTGTGAGTTATAGTTTGTCAGTGTCTTAGAATTTAAATAGTGTGTGGGGAGGAATCGTGGTTATCGCCCACATTAACAGTGGACGTCGCAGAGGGGGCAGGATGCTACCTCGGCAGACAAGAGGTTTTGAGTAATGGAGTGCAAGGCCTGAACTTCAAAAATCTCTTGCCCACTGGATCCCCCTAAATTAATCATAATACCAATGCACTGAAAACACCAGCTAGCCCTTCAATTGATTCTGGTTTGCATTTTTAAATTTTAGCAACTGAACTGTCCTCAGAGATCTCAGTCCCTGAACCTCCACAGGTACCAAACACTGCTCACTGATCCTGGCCATTCGGGAACTTTTTTATGGAGTTGGGCTCATAAGGTTTTTTTTTTTTTTTTTTTTTTTTTTTTTTTTTAAGAAATCCTGATGCATGGCAGAGAATTGCTTGAGGGCAGCTTAAAATGTTAGCTAGGAAGAGCCTCTGCTTTAAATGAACTTATCATGGCCACTCTTTGGTATGCAGCTCGTGCTCTGCCAAGCTCTCTAAGAATAAATTGATTTAAAAAGTTCTTGCTATGGCATTGGTGCTGTGAGAAGTCGCCTTCATGCTTAACCTGAGCTCCCTGCCCCACCCCGTTGACATCGGTGCATGTCTGTGGACTCTGCTGGTATTTCCATTGATTCAGCTCATGTCCTTGTTCACCTGCGTCTGCTGCAACAGACCCCAGCTGTGGCATGCAGGGGGTCCTGCTCTCTCAGGTCCCCATCCCGGAGCAGGTCATGCTTCTGGAGGAAGGCTGGGGTTGTGCAGAGCCTGCTGCTGCTGCTGTCACCAGACTGCAGAGAGCAGCTGGCTGGGACGATGCTGACAATGTGAATTCCTTGTGCCTCTACCCCTCACACGCTCTTTCCTCGCAAGCACAGCAGCATAGTTGGCTGGCATTTGAGCTGGCTCCGTGTTTCACTCTGGGGGAAAATATGCAATATGCAAAACCAATTTGTCATTGGGAGTCAATAATTGGCATCAGGTGCATTACTTAGCATCCTGTCACGAGTTTGGCATGTCACCTGATAGATAACTCTGTGCCTTTCATGACATTGAAAATAACTTGTTCCCTATCACATATGCACACATGGCCCGTGGTCCTTTGTTACTGACTGTGTGTGCCCAATATCTATGCATTTCATAGCTGGTAAAGGAGGGTGCTCCCTTCCCCACATCTTCCCTGTGCTGATCCTAAAATGGTGGTGCAGCGGATGGACCCATCCATTTGGATTAGGAGTGGTGAAAGGGAGAGGGCAGGAGATCCCGGGTGGTCCTGCACTCGAGGAAAGGGAATGAAAGCAGCCAAATGAAATTCTTCCTCTCTCCAGTTTTGTGCTCATTTTCCACCACTTTCTATTGCATTGATCTGGTGGCAAGGAGCTCCATGGATTTCATAGGAGCTACATAGAGAAGGAGGTGTTAGCCACTATATGCAAGGTAGCAGAATCTGGCCATATATAATTAATACAAATATGTGCATAATTTAAGCTGCCCCAGGAAAGCCTTAAATTACATGATAACCATGCAGACACTGGCCTAGGAAGGAAAACATGGGGAGTCTCTATTAGTGAAATTAATTATATGTAAGATTGTCTTCAATAACCATGTGGGAATGATTAAGTAATCAGTCAAATAAAAGATTTAATAACAAATTCCCTATCAATTATACAAGAACACCCAGTAAAAATTAAGTAAAAATGATTTTCAACGCATTAATATTAACATTAACAGTACTGAAAATATTATAACATAATTAAGTGTAATTTCTTGTAGCAAAACATACTCATAATAGCAAAATAAACAAGCCCCTGAATAGTATTTCCTGAGGAAACTCAGCAGCTCGAGACGTGCCACGGCAGTCGGGGCGTCCGGGGGAAGCTGGCTCAGGCACACGCCTGCCAAGCGTGGGAAATGGGGCTGGGGAGGTGGCGGGTGGCAGGCACGTGCTGGTCACGGCTGCCTCTGGGCAGCAAAAGAGGAAGAAAGCCAGCACAGCAGGTCTGCCAAACCAGGGCTGAAACACACTGGAGGTCTGGAAGAACTTTGGTCGCAACCACAGCTACACCGAACGCCAGTTCAGTGTTTCTGATCCAGCCATTTCTGAGGGGTTTTCTGGGTCTACATGTACCTCATTTCTTTTATTCCTCTTATTACTGAAGCAATAAATTTTACTCTATCCTTACTATCACCCCCTGTGCCACTAGGGATCAGAGCTATCTCATCTATTGCAGCTTTCTAAGAGTTAGATACCTATTTGAGGCTCTACATCCAGGATATTTCCACAGATGGAGATAAGGAGATATTTGAGCCACCTCTTCCATGATGATATTAATTGTTCTGTGGAGGTATCTACTTCTCTTTATGTTTTAGATGAGTAACTTTGGTTAGAAATCTAAATTTTTTACTTGGCTGAAGGTCAAGGTGAAAATACACATCTGATAGAGTGGTCCAGAGCTCACTGAAGTCGATGAGAATATTTCTATTAACTTTAGTGGGTTTTAAACACAGTTACACTGCAATTTCCTAAAGGTAAAATGCTCTGGTTGCACTGTAGGAATAGCTGTTGTGGGCTGTATTAATAATCCGCCTGGTCCAATATCCTGTCTCATTGGCTATCAGTCGGTGCATAAGGATGGAGCTAGGAACAGGGGGACATGTAGTGAGACTTTCCTCGTCTATTTTCCCACCTCCAGCAATCTGCATCTCGGGGACTTCCCCAGCCAGAGGTTGTATTTAACAGCCTGTGAAGGACCGTCTACCTTGCAGAAAGTGTCCAAAAGCAATGAAAAAGAAAGAGATTAGCCAGAGTTTTATGTTTGTCCTAACCTGTATCTTTTTTTTGTTTGTTTTTCCAGTGGAAACAATAAAGTAGTGGGATTTGATCTAAATACTCATATGCAGCTAAGAATGGGCAATATTTTCTGAGGTCCTTTACAATAAGATCCAATTGAACTAATTAATAGATGTTGAAAGAGTTAGATTTTATTCCTAGATAACTGTAGAGGTAGAATTTGTCGAAATGTTTCAGTGTGAAAGACTTAACCTTTCAAATGAGGAGAGAAATTGTGTGTATTTTTTTTTAAGTGTGTTTAGTAGAGACAAAGAAAGAAAATAATCAAGAAAATCTGTTTTGGTACATTCAAACAGTTTTACAACAAATCTATATTAGTATTTTCTGTTTTTCTCATAAAAACACATTTTTGATTAGAAGTAGTAGGGTACAACAATATGAAATAAGGAAGGGTAGTGAATGTGTTTTTCTGTAGTAACCATGCTCTTGTTCCTGCACCATGGCCTGGATACTTTTTTTTTTTTTTTCTCTCAAAACGAAACAGAAAATTCTTTACACCCCTCTCGCAGTGATTGCTAAATGGAAAGGAATTGACATGTATTTGGACTTGCAAAATTTTATTTATATGCAATATTTTACAGGCAGCAGCTCAAGGGATAATTGCACTTCTGAGTAATAGCTAATTAGTAAATATTCTTGAGTTATGTATGTGTTCCACTAAGTTGCTTTGAGGTCTTGAATCTAGAGAGTGCTGTAATATTTTCAGCAAGGGTATATAGTTAAAATACAGGGAGTTTCTTTTTCTTTTTATCAAAATCTGAGAAATAACCTGCCAAACCAATCTTTCTCTCCCAGGAGTCTCACAGAAGGCCTGGATGTTAATTGCATTTAACCTAAAACAGCAGAGCATTTTTTTTCCTTTATACAATAACTAATATGTAAACTACTGTTGCACTTTGAAATTACTTTCACTTAAATTCTATTATTGAAGCTCCACAGTGGAATATATCCAGGGTCCATTTCATTAAAAAAGACTAATTATGCTGGAAGTGTGCATTGTACATGCCAGTCTTCTGGTATGACTGAGGAATGAGCATCCAAGGGATGCAACATGCTCACTTGTCCTGGTATTCCTCAGAAAGGTTTGTGTGAGGATGCAGCTGAGGCCAGAAATGAAATTCTGATTGGTAATGAAAGAACACTTCTTTTTCTTTTCCCCATAATGTTGGGAATTTGCATGGACTGGCTGATGGCTAAGGCAGCGGGAATACTGACCTTATCATCCCCACTGAAAAAAAAACAAACAAGCAAAAGACAACACTGAAACACCAGATCAAAGCATGGCTCACTCTTCCATTGCATGGCACTCTAATACCCTTTATATTTATTTATACAGACATCCCAAAAATGCCATAAATTTTGTGTTGGAAACTCACAATAAAAAAAGACCTTGTGTAACAAAAACACAAACTGGCAAGATGACTGTAGGGCTTTGGTTGTAGGATAACAAATGTTTGATATGCCTGTGAAGGTTTCCTCAATTTTTGGAAATCAAAATTTCCAAATCCAAATTAAAAAAAAAAAAAAAAAAAAAAAGATTTGGAAATTTTGGTGCAGCCACCAGCCCCAACACCAGCATCATCCAGGAGTGGCAGTACTGGGAGGCAGTGCTGTGCAAGGAGGAAGGCTTGCTTGGGGTTTTGTTTGCAGATGTCCAAAACCTCTCATTTTTGAACTCCGATATGGGATTTTCAGAGCCTGCCAGGGCATGGGCAATGGGCACTGGGGAGGGGGCTCTGCCGTGTCCTGTGGGAGATGTGAGCTGGCACGCAGAGGTAGGGATTGCTTTGTCTGCCTGAAATCTCACCCTTTTGGAGGAGCTGCCCTGCTCACAGGCTTTTCCCCCATCTCCTTGGAAACAACTTGTTTAATTAGATGTGGGATGAGTCAGGTCTTACTGATGCTGAGCTTCTTGCTCTGGTCAGGGTGAAAGGCACCAGGGGTGTTGAGCAGGAACCTCTTCAATCTGTTTAGGATTGTAACAGCTTTTGTTTGCTACTCGTTCTGCTAATGTCTTTGATGGAGCATAAAAAGGACATACTATGGCATGTCTAAAAGTTTGCTTGTTGATGTTGGACCATGTTATTAACTCTCCTGACAACTGAGGGGTTGATCCTTGGCCAAGATTTTGTCTATATTTTTGTCTAATTTTGTCTATAGGCATCAGGGCTTGAAACTGCAGCCTGGCTGGCCCTCCGTACCACCCTCTTGCTGCCAGAAGTAACCATCGCACTGACAGCAATGCTCAATTCATTCCACCTTACACGTTTATGCATCCATGAATTTGGCATAAAAACAATGTCATTTCCACACCAGCTCCCATCTCCAATCCCAAATCGGGACAGAGAAAAATAAATACTTCGCACAATGAAGTAGCCCATGAAATGAACACAGTCAGTCCACTCCCCGAATAAAGTCCATTAAAACATTGCAAAAACATTGAAGTTCATAACATGATGGTTTGTGTTTCATTAGTAAGGTGCTCCTGCCAAAAATGTAGGACCTTTAGAACTTGTTGGCACTGAAAGAACAACTGACCTTGTGCTGTACCGTAATAACTTCTTATTCTATAATCCATCTTCTCCAAACAGTTTTGTTTTGCCCTGGATATATGAAGCCAGGGAGTTTCAGGGAGGAGCTTTCCCTCTGGCCCTGACAGCAGCTGCAGCCCCCGTAGGTGCTGCATGGGGATGTGGGTTACTGCTGTCCAGGAGGATACGGAAAGGGGGCACAAACAAAAGAAACTCAGCCTGGCGTGACAGAGCCTGGGAAGTGACAGAACATCCTCAGGGACAATTTGTAGGGGTTTTGGCTCCACGTAGGAGGCTGGGAGGGGTGTTTGTTGTCCTGGGTGGAGGAGAGGCAAGGCATCCTTCATACAGGAGTAAGAGGACCTCAGAAAAGATGAAATTTCTGTTCACAACTCCTAATGTTTCTATGAAAATAATACAGGCTAAACTCCACTTGTAGTACAGGGTAAATTTGCTTCAAACAGATTAATGGGGCAGGGAGAATTTTTTGTTCTGTACAAGAACAGGGTTTAGATGAATCCGTGTCCTGCATATTACTGAAATAATAACAACAATAATAATAATTTATCATATTTAATAATAATAATAATAACAATAACAATAACAATAACAACAATAATAATAATAATAATAATAATAATAATATTTTTTTGCTAGTGTGAAGATAGATGAATATGAGTTGCAACTCTTCAAGCCTCCAGCTCTTTGCCAAGGGAAGTAAAGCAGCAATTTCTGTTGAATTGTCTGGGTAAAAATAGCCATCTTGCTTAGTAAAGAAATAAAACACAAAATTATCAGTGGACCCTACTTTCTAAAATGTTTGTCTGGTAAACAGCATAGTGGGATACAGTATTCAACTGAGAGCCATCAACAGCGTGAAGGATGCCTCAGTATATTCTGCACGATCTCAGCATTATCTAAATAATCTGAATGTCCTGATCCATTGATTTGTGCATTATGCTCATAAAGACATTACATTTGAACTTGATATGAAATAAAAGGATTTGGTCAGTCAATAACCTTCAAGAAAGCCCTTCAAAGATTTTATAAAGGGGTCACTGACCTGTACACTGAGATGGGACCTCTGCTGTCCAGGGAGAGACCTCTCCGCACTTGGTCTGTGAACCTGCCCTCTGCTTCTCTCCCAAAGCACCACACAAAGCAATAACTTATTACAAGTCAGAGTTTTCAATTGTGCATACAAGGAAAAAAACTTCAAAACAATGCAGCTGAAAATAATCCCCTTTAGAGAGGAGATTATGTTTTATTGTTTCTTTTACCAGGTGTACAGTGCTCAATATTTAAAATGATTGTGCTGAATGTACAGGCTTAGCAGGCTGCTCTTTGCCTCTTTCACACACTTAGCTAGCAAGGAGCCCATTCTGGTGCTGCATTTCTGAGGAATTTATCTTTCTTCAAAAAAATGAACATAGATTTTAAATACCCTTATCTCAAGTGGAGACGGCAAATGACAAACAGTTCACTTACTGGCCTTTACAAACAATTCCCTTGGTGGCTTTGGCCACACAAAGATTTGGGGGGGATTATTTCTGAACATGACCTCCTCTGTAGCAGGTGTTACCCCAAATTCAGTCAGAAATATTACTGATCTGACCAAAACCCGGCTCAGAAGAGCCAGTACCTAGCCCCAGGTTTGGCACTGTGGCATCCAGCCTCAGTGGGACTGAAATACAGGTCAAAAGCCAGCAGTCTGAGTCTTTGTTTAAACAAGTTCTGTTTGTGAGATTTTGCTAGGTCAGACTGGTGGAAAGCTTGATCCTACTCTGGGGTTAACAAAAACATTATCCCATAGATGTAAGACCACAATATTCTCTCATTCAAGCATGTGCAGCCCCTGTCCTGCATCGATTCGTGTGCTGGTAGCATCCGTCAGCACAACGCCTGTGCACGGCTGGAATTTGGGGCACCGCCGAGACAAAGGAGTTTGTTTGTAATCAGAATTCCCTTCATGAAGACTGTGATTTATAGACATTTCTAAAAGCAGAAGTACTCAGTGCCATTATTTAAAAGGCTAGACTTCTCGGAGTTATTTATAAATACCAATACAACAGAAACAGTTTCTAACTTCAGGCAGAAAGACACTATTCATCATGTAATTCAGTAGGAAAATAACAGGTCTGTCGGAAGTGGCAGCAAAAGGATAGCATGCCGATGCAGAATCTCATCTCGATAAAACAAGTGGCGTTTTCCTTTTTTGAAATCAAATTGCAAAATGTAAAATAAGTAGATATAAACAGCCAATCGTCCCAACACCATTTTTTTTCCTGGTCAAACCATGCAAAAAAAAAAAAAACCTAAAACTCACAATGGAGCAACTTCCATTTTAGATCAGTTTCTCCTCCTCTCGCATGGTCTATTTATTTTTATTGGTTTGTTTCTCATTAAATCCTTCAATTACTCTGCAGTGTAAAATGGTGAAATTATTGGCATGTGCCACTTTCATCATGTATTTGAGTTTGCTTATTACACTTGCAGAAAATGCTTGAATGGTATTAGGCTCTGCTGTGGATTGAGACAGAGTTAATAAATATTATTTGGTGTTTTTTCCCTGAGAAGCACTGCTTTTCTTGATTGTTTTTTACAGTTGGATTGGGAATATTGATTTATTCACCACTGTTACAATAATTGTATACAAGGAACAAAAAATGCAGAGGTAACATTTCATCAGCTCAAACAGATTAATTAGTTGTAGTAGATTAGGCACAGTGTTACACAGAAAGATTTGCATTTAGAGGAAGAAAAAAGTTTTTTCTTTTTTTTTTTTTTTTTCTTTTTTTTTAATCTTAAAAAAAGGCAAGAGAATTTAATAGAGATGTGATACACTGAGCTGCTTGGCTTATTATTCAATCAGTGTTTCCAAATGAGTATTAAAGGGCAACTTTAAATATTAACTCTTCTTTCTGAAATAAAAGTACAGTGTAATTGTTGAACACATGGCATGGGGAAATCCCTGTTTACAGTACTTGTATAAGAAAAGTTAACTCAGTTTTGCATCTTAAATTTAAAATTGAACCCAAATTATAAGGCAGTGTATTGCAGAAGCAAACACAAGTAAAAATCTGAATTTACTATCATTTATTAGGGCAACATGGAAGCAAAGACGCTGTTTGTATTTTTCTCTTTGTGCGCAGAATTAAGCAGAAGCCTTACCTGTCTGAAAAGGTAAATACTACCATCTTTTGTGCGAGGTTAGCTTCGCTGTGGTACAGAAAATTATTCATTAAAGGTTATGAGGCATTAACAAGAGTTTAAAAAGTGTCCTGGTTGTTCCCTATTTGACCCCTTCCTGCAGGGAATTGAAATTTCCCAGTGCTCTGGACCACTGACACCATGAGGATAATTAAGCAATTTTCCCCAAGGTTTCAAGTTTTAACATCTTTCAGTATTGAAATAAAGAAGAAAAACATTTTTTATCACTCTCACATTCTATAGAAATCTACAGAGAGCTACACAATGGGCCTTGCCTGACATGCTGATTTTCTTTTTAAACCATCTGTTAAATCATCCTGGCTTGCAACATATTAGACATTATAAATGCCCCTAATTTTTCAAAGCAGTGCACAAGGATTCAGCTGCTTGACTTTCAGTTTATACCGCGCTATCCCACCCCAGCCATTGAGAGACATTAAACATACAGAGCCAGTTTCACAGCTCGGCTAATGCCGCTTTTTTGTCAGCCTGGCAATGCAGAGCATCTTTCAATCTGGCTTAAAGGGCCACTGGAGGCATCCACCACCACCGCAGCATCCTTGAGCGGCACCAAGCTGCCACGGCCCCCCCAGAACATCCTCACAGTGCTGGTGCCCACACAGCCCCCACCTGCCTCGACCCCATGTCCCATCCTGTCCTGCTGCTGCTCTCCGGGGAGCAGGGCAGCGGGTGCCAGCTCCTGCCTTTCTCCAGCACCCTGGGGTACATTTGTCCCGCTCTGGGAGGAGAACCAAAATCTGTGAAATTGTGCTTGCAGCCGGTGCCTGGCAGGGGATGCCAGATCTGGCCCCCGGGACCGATGCTGGGGCTGGGTGAGAGCTCTCCCACGGGGCTGTGTGCCTCACACTGGGGTTTTGCAAAATCCATGGTGCGGGAAGGATGCTTGGGGCACCACGTGGCCCATGCCGCCGGGAGCAGGAACACGGTGCAACCCCCTTCCCGCTCCATTACATTTATCTTCCGACTCCTGGTAGCCTTTTTTTTCCCCAATAAATTCATCTGTCATGTGAATTATAATTTGGTGATTTGCCACTGTGTGTGCCGCCCCTGTCTGGATGCTCAGGGAAGATAAGGGCTGCCCACCCTGATCTGTCCTCCCAGCCAGCAGGTCCAGCTTCCTAACACCTAATGCTGAGAAGTGCTGCAGCTTCAGATCACAAATTAAAGGCCTTGCCAATACTGGGAGACATTAAAAAAAAATAACAATAAAAAAAAAAGGTCAAGGAAGGTTATGCTTCAGACATAAAAACACTGGCAGTGTTCCCCTTAATCCGCACTGTTTTTCAGAATGGAAATATGGAACGTCATTATGGAACTGTGTATGCTGATTTCTCTGCAAAGTTCCCTGCAGAATCCCAAGGAGGAATTGATAAAATGATTTCTCTTCAGCTGCAGGAGAGATGACACCTGACGCTGAGGCCTGTCGAGGCCCCAGCAGGCTCTGGGCTGCTCGGGGAAATCTCCTGTTGGCCGCAGCCCCGTGGCAGTGGCACCAGCACCGTGCTGCTGCAAACGAGGAAAGCGGGGCACACAAGGAGTTTGAAAGACTTCCTGACCACATGCCAGGTATTTCAATGAATGGACTTTTATTGCTATCCAAGGGCCAGTCTGGCAAGTGAATGACAAAATGTGGTCATGTTTGCTCTGGCTTCTGCTACAGCAACCGACTTCCTTTTTTTTTTTTTTGCCCTGATTTGTAGCCCTACATATTGGGCCCGGGGCTCCTGGGCATTTTGTGAACAGGGGCAAGAAGGTGTTTTGGGAAACTGCAGCGAAGGAAATGAGTTATAATCATCTCGTCCCCCTCCACATGATGGATTTGCAAACTTTTGCTTAAAGTTTGTTGCATCCTGCTGTATTTATCCTTCAGATATCTCTTTCTACTAGACAAGCAACAAAATATTCCAGCTGCTATGAAAGATAATCATTAAAGTGATCTAACTCCAAAGATCAATAACATCTCTGCAGGATCCTTCTAGGGTTTCTCTGACATCTGCTGTCTTATTAAAAATCATATTAAAAGACCCTCTTCAGGTCTTTTTATGGAGCAATATATATTGAACATTTGTTAATCTGAACAATTCTTGATGAAATAACTGCATAATAAAGAAGGGGTATATGTATGCTTACATATATTTAGGCAGATAATGTCAGTATCACATTATAACAACTAGGAAATGATGCATACTTCAGAAGAGAGACACATTTATTCTAAAAATGTTCATATTTTTTCATATTTGCATGTTTAATTATATTTACATTAGTATTTACTTTTTTTTTTTGGCCAAAATAGCAGAAATCTGGTGTTAGGAAAGAGCATTCTTTGTGGCTGTTCCCTACCTGATTCCACTGGGATCTACTGGGCTCCTAGGAGCGTTTGGAAACACAGCTGAGGACACGAGACTGGACAGAAAATTTCCCTCATTCACTGCAATTCTTGGACTCCTGTATCCAATTTTCTTATCAGAAATTTTAATTCATTTAAACCCCTGTTCTGGTGAGTAGCACAATGAAACACTCTTCTTGTTTAACTCCAGTGTTGATAGCTAGAGACACCCTACATTTTGTGACAATAACGAGGCACTGATTCTCCAGCCATTTGAAAAGGACATAGCAGTTTGAAGGCCAAGATCCAGAAATACAACCATAAAGCACTCTACTGCAGGGAATTAAACTGGACAGTGATGGTATTTTGAATTGCTTTTGTTTCCTGTAATGAAGAAAGGTTGCTGCATGTCTCAGGTCTGTTAGTGTTTGTCTTCTTGGATAAGCAGCTGCAGACTTGGGCAGGTGGTTGACCCACAAGAAATTAGCTGCATTGGAATATTTTCTGACTAAAAGATATGTTAATGAAAGATCAGGATGAAGAAAGATAGGTGAGATCAAAAATGCAGGGAGAGCCAAATCCTGCATCAAGAGCTGTCTTTGGTCAGAGATAAAACCCATGGCAGAACAACTTCTACTTTTATGGTAGTGCAATAGGACACTGCTAGAAAATGGTTAAAATATGCTCAGGAAAAAAAGAGGCTGTGGCTCTGAAATACTCGGTGAGCAGATTTGCTTCAGAAATCAATGACATTTTTACCTAATCACTTTTCAAACAAGAAACTACATTTTCGATTAAATCTTGTGCATGGACACAAGACTCCAGCTGCTTTTCAAGCTAATCAAGTGTTACACTTAAGACACAGGAAAATATTGTATTTCATTTCTACATCTTCTTTGTTCGTGACAAAGCTATAAAATTTCTGCTTTTTCAGCCTTACCACTCTTGCAGCCTTTGGATCTCTGTGCACCTGTGAAGGTGTTTACTCAGCTATGAACACAATTATGACATGCAATAACAGTTGCCTTTCAAATAAGCATCTGGAAAACCAGTGGTAGAATTGGTTCAGACAGTGGCAGAATTTGGGAAGATTGTTAATGATAAGAACTCTAATTTCTTCCCATGCAAGATTTTTTAAACAAGTTTTTTAAGCAATTGAATTATTTTAACTTATTAATATTGTGTCCTTCCTGCAAATTAACACGACTGATATTCATGTATAAGGTTTGTTAATAACAATATTCAATATTCCCTGAATGTTCACAGAATCGTTCTGATGGATTTTAGGTACTTTTAGTCACATGTCAGTGGTGCTTTTGGGAGGATGCCTGGCTGTAATTCAGTGGGCAGGGCTTCCTTCCCATTCAGGCTGGCCCACCAT
The DNA here is from genome assembly GCF_965140915.1 of Aythya marila. Classification (NCBI taxonomy): domain Eukaryota; kingdom Metazoa; phylum Chordata; class Aves; order Anseriformes; family Anatidae; genus Aythya; species Aythya marila. Next base: position 2,040,574 of record NC_139048.1, read on the forward strand.
GGGGGCACCATCCTGGAGAGAGGTTCAGATGGGCTCTGCTCTTGGAGATCTGTGAGGAGAGGCACTGCTCTGCACCCACTGAATGGGAATTTCATCCCCTTTAGGAAGCTCAGGTACTAGAGATGAGCATCAGAGGGTGGGCTCAGAGAGGTGCCAGCCGCTTGCCTGGGGAATCATTCCAGGGAATCATTCCACATCGAAGCCATTTCCTCTCTCTGGGAAAAAAGAAAAAAAATCAAACCTTGCTGGCAAGAGGCACATGTTTGTCTGAAAGACAATCAAGCCAGGTTCTGTAGTAACACTGTAAGTATCTGTTTTTTTTTTAATTAATTAATTTATTTATTTTGTTTTTGTTTTTGTTTTTTCCAGCTTTTGTTGGTGGTGGTTTATATCCAGAAATTGGATGAGAAGAGGAAAGAGAAAGCTGGGCATAAATCCTGCAAAGTGGGAAAAAGAGTTCTCCAAGGAAACACAGAAGATGCCCTCCAAACCTGTTCCCGTTCCCAGGGTCATATATGCAGCAATTCAAGGAAATCCCCTGACAGTCTACTGGAAGAGCTGCAGAAGTGCATCTCGGACTGAGGTCTTGGTGATGAGGCTGGTGCAGGCAGAGAGGCTGCTTGGAGGCTGGGCAGAGGCACGCAGCCTCTGGTGCCTGCCAGCCTCCATGGGGGACAGGGGCAGACGGTGGTGACAGTGGGTTGTCACCAGCCCGATGGGTCAGGACTCAGCTGGAGAGATGCTGTGGCAGGGCACAGGGCGGTGAGCATTGAGCATGTGAGGTCATGGCTGAATGCCCTGGAACTCCATAGGAAAAAAGAAACAGAAAACAACAAACAAACAGACAACCCCCCAAATTTCCAAAGAATTGAAAAGAGAAGTAGAAAAGACAGTGGTTTGCAGAGCAGCCGTGAAGAGGATTTAAAAATACAGACAGGAGTTTTGCCCAGCTGTACAGGATAAAACTGTAAGTTCAGCAGAACAGAGCAAAGCTGGTATGGAATAGTTTTAAATGTCTTTTCCCTCATAACTAGATTATTCAGTACAATGTCATTTGCTGCCACTGACATTTTCTTTAAAGTCATAAAGGCCTACATAGTAATAAAAGGGCTCAGAATAAAATTAGGAATATCATGTATAAATTATCTTTAACCTTAGCTTCATTTGGACTGTGACTTTTTAGACCTGATCAATTTTCATGAAACTATCCACATAAAACTGTGAAAAAATATTTGATCCTTGGCTCTCATAAAGCTCCTGTAACAAGCCTGGTACTTTCTTGATACTTAATAGTGCTGTTGGTGTCTGTCTCTCTGGGCAATTCTATAAAACCAGGGATAACATCTGAGATTTAATGCAATTTCTCAGAGCATTGTTATGGAAAACATCCATCCAGATATGTGCATTTTACGTTGTTTGTGAGCGGAGCACATTTGCCAACTTTCCTGCTCAGGCTGAAAAAATGCTCAAATAACTTCAGGTTTGTTCTCCTCTTCATTTCTGAAATACAAGTTCAAATTCAAATCTCAGCTGTCCTGTGCAGTTGTGGGCAAAGCCTTTAATATTGTTGTGCTTCAATCCTGCAGCCCTGAAACAGGAGCGGCATGGCCCTGCCTCAATGCTTAATGTGGCCATCTCCATTAGTCATGGGAAAATGCTCTGGTTTTGTGGAGGTGGGGGCACGCAGGGTTATAGGAAAATGGGCCAAAGTGGTAATATGAGATTCTTTTACAAGTGAGAGTCAGAAATACTTGATTTGGCTTATACTGCTGGGTGGAAGGACAGATGGATGGACAGAAGGGAAGCTTTACTTTGCAAATCATGTCTAAACGCTTCACCTGTACAGGATAGGGTCAGCTCTGCCTATTGCAACTACATCATGCTATGAATTGGCTTACTTTACTTGTACACTGTCTAGGATGAACGCAGGCTCCTACCTGGACATAAAATGCTCTTTTCCTCGTCAGTCATTAGGTAACTTCATTTTCTGCCTGTTACAGAAATGTCGGGCTTTCTGCCCACTGCTAATTGGCAAAGAGCAAAACTGCTCTGCAATGATGGATCTGTCTTCCTGTGGGCTGAAGCAAACTCATTCCATCATCAGATTAAGCTCAATCAAAAGACGGGGCTTTCCCTTATAGTTTGGAGCCCCCTAAATCATCGATACATTTGCATAGCAGTCCTCGAATGTAGATATGAGTACACTGCAATGAAGTGTGCGAACATATGTTTACATTGCTGATAGCCTTGAACTATAAGTTCTGCTGCATATTAATGGCATATTTATGCATGGTAATTTAGCAAGCATGAGTCATTTATCTAATAAAATGTTAATTACTAGTTACTAGGTATATTTATTTACAAATTGCTATGGAAGTTACAATGGAAATTTCATGCTCTGGCCTTTCTTCAAGGAAAAGTTCTCCACCTCTCTTTTTAATAAGATCTTTTCCATGAAATAGACTTTGAAAATTATATGAAGTTGGAACTGCTCTGTTGTACACTGTTTCACACAAGTATATACAACAGTAAGTCATGTTCTAGCTGCTCTGCTGCTCGAACACAGGGTGAGAACCTCTGAAAGATAAAAGCCCTCCCAAAGGATCTGATCATTCAAAACAAGTTTGGAAATCTCATATGGAAATTTTAAGAGGTAGTTTACAGTCCCTAATTGCTTTTTTTTCTTCTTCTATGCAATGGCCCTGGATAATGGGAATTAGACACCTAACTTCCTAAAGGACTTTACAGGATCTACTGCAGTTTTATGGTATGAGGAGGTCAGAATTAATGGCTTAGACCCCCAAGGGCTGCACACCCAGTGCTTGCTGGAAATCCTACTCAGGCAGGCTTTGCTGGGGCAGGGATTTGGAGACAGGCAGGAGGTGTGAAAGGGGAGGTTAGCAGGAACTGTAGCTCTGCAACTTTATATACCTCAGGCCAGCTTTCCCCTATGGTAATGCTGTTCCAGCTCTGAGGTGCTGTAGGGTTGGGGATTTTGGATTGCATTTTCCAGTTTCCACAGACCTCTCAAATTTATGACACAAGGTTCCCATACACTCTCTATCTTGCCAAGTGGAGGGGCCCTTGTAGTAGCAAATCTTTTAGGTTTCCCTGCTGAAAATGATCCACTGTCCAAAAGAAATCTTCCGATTCTGGGGAAATACATCATAAAGAATCATGAGCATCTCTAAATACGGCAATGCAGATGCACATTTTTAAGGAAACCCTGCATCAGAGTAGCAGAATTATTGCAGCAGAATGAAATTTTTCATGTTTTATAGCATTGGTCCAACTGCATTATAACTGTACCCTCTCCAGACTTCAAATTCCTATTTTTATAAAATGTTGATGCAATTTTAGGTTTCTATAGGACATGGGTTGGCAGTTGCTAACCATTATGGCTAAGCTATTCTATGCATTTTGCAGTCATATTTATAGAGATTTAACTTGCAAAATGTTCAGCACTTAAACAATCTCATTGGCTGTGTAATAAGATGTTTCAGCCCAGTGAAATACTGCTTTGGCAAGTCTAACACTTTTTATTATGACCCTTCTTATTGCTGGCATTGTGTTGCTCAAAGTAGAACTGCAGGAGTAGATGAAGCTGTTTCCACCAATGTAATATTGGGTCAATTTTTTTTTTTTTTCCTTTTGCTTTGGTTCTGGTGTCGCCTTTAACAAATGTACTGTGCCTCTTAATGTGCACCCAGGGTCCTGTGAAAATGCTGTGAGAAAGTGCTTATCCATGGTAGTTTGGATGCAGTGCAGCATGGTAGCACGAGCCAAGCACTGTCCCATTTTGTGCATCTGAGTCCTTGCATGCTCTCAGGTGGGACGTTGATGTGATTCCTGCGTGTACTTTGAAAATAAGGATACTCACTCAGAAGTCTGGGTGCAGAGCATAGTTTGGGGTGTGCATATAGAGGTTGTGCACTTTGCAAACACTTCCTAGAAGCAAAGAGAATTGGACAGAAAAAAGGTATCTGGAGGCAGTGAAAATTATACACAAATACATGAGCCTGGCCAGCAAAGCTTATGATGTTCAAAAGGGATGAGCCTGTTGAATTTCATAAGTTGTCTCTGTTCAGAGTAAATTTTTTATATATGCACATACATATATGACATATAGAATTTTTGGGATGGGAAAGAGTTGTGCTTTAACCAAGGCAATTATTTTTATTTGGTCTTGTTCCTTGGATATCAAGGGAAGAACTGTGCTCTGAGAAAATGCATAGTTTGCATTGAAAATCTTCCCACACATCCCATATTCTGGCTTTTTGCTCCCTGCCTGTTGTATACCAGATATACTGTGATCTTTTTACCCTTAAAAAAAAAAAAAAAGCAAAAAAAACAAACGATGCGGGAGCCTAAGCCTCCACATTTTCCTTTAGCACAGACAGGGCTTCAGAAATTAGAGTGTCCTCACTGGGCTTCAGATACAGTAGAGGGTAAAAGATTTCAAAGGCAGCTTTAATGAAAGAGAAATACTGAAAGAAAGAACACAGAGAGCAGTGACACTATGGTTCTGCTAAATTTTACATTTAAACTAAGGGGCTAATCATAATTTATTCTGTCAAAGAAATGACCTATAAGTAAAGAAGACAAAATTTGGCTTGATGATTAAAGACTTTAAGAAATATTCTCTATAGTTATGTCAGTACTGCATGATACTCTATACGTAATCTAAAGCAGTGCTTGAGATTTCTCCTAATTATATTTGGAGCCTGGACCATAGCTTCCTTGGGGAAATGTATGGTGTTGTAGTGACGTGGCAGCTTCTCTGCACAGCCACTTCTGATGGTACGTCTGAGATAAAGTGCTTTCTTTTTAAATACTTCCATATCTGGGGAGCGGTGAGGGATGCATGGGCCGTGTGAGATGGGTTTTCTGAACAGGTAACTGGCAAAAATACACAAAACTATGCTGGTAGAGGAAGAGGAGGCTGGTTTCAGCAAGTGCTTCCTTTGCATCACTACAAAAGTCATTGCTTGAAAGAGTATGAATTATTTATTTGTTTTTATTATTTTTGTATTTACAGTTCTGCTTGTCCACAGATAAATGTGTGTGGAGTCCCAGGGCAATAGGAAACTGAAATTCTTAAGGCATTGTGGTTCAGCATAAATGCGGACAAACCATCATGGATCACACTGTATGGAGATGTTAGCACTGAACAATGGTGTGCTTGAGAAAGAGACTGTATTTAAAGCATTTGGAGCTTTATAAACTGACATGATGTTCAGGTGCTTGCAAGGCTTTCCAGAAGCTGCAGAATATCCTGACTAGGATATTGAAATGGAGATGACCTCCCTGATCTGCATAGCAGCTCCCTCTTGTGCAATGCCAAGTACATTTGCCACTTACATGTATATCCCCAAAACAAAGAAAAACGACTGTCTATGATGGAGAAATTTGGTTCAAATGAGAAAGTGATTGTCAAAGAATAAAACAAAGCTGAGTCTTAAAATAGTGCTTGTGTGAAAAGATGAAGGCCACTCTAGCTGAAAAGAAATAAACTTATATTATTACATTAAATGATTAAAATCACTCAGAGGTGCTGCCCAGTAAGATTCATTCAAATTCACTAAGCAATATCAGATTAATTTGTCCTCTGTTAATTGAAAGAGAAATGTAGATTATTTTGCTTTTTCCTTGAATAAAAGTAGTAAAAAAGAATCTTTTTGGTTAGTAGATGTTCTTTCAGGAGGGATTATATTTCTATAAGGACTACATTTAGTTTATTATCTTTGTACAGAGGATAAGAATAAAAACAAATGTATTGCAAGCATGTGACCATTCTGAAGGCTTAAAAACAAGCAAAAAAATAAAAACCAAACCCATAAACATTGGGAGTAGTGGTTTTTTTTTTTTTTTTTTTTTTTTTTTTTCCTATTTCCTAGTTTCAGTGTGGCATATTTGTCCCTAATGCAGCATGAGTACTAACCTGCAGGCACTTTTTACTCAAGTCACCAGTCTGCTCCCACTGATGTCCATATAGGAGGATGAGGATGTGAAGGCTTGGAAGACTGCATGCAACTGAAAAGCTTTTTAGTAGGAGCAGATGGGACTCCAGGAGACCTTACACTAGAGAAATCTCCTGTACAGAGTTTAAAACATTCTTCATATTTCTTTCATGTTCTACACCTTCATCTATCTTTTTTTTTTTTTTTTTTTTTCTTTTCTTTCAGGCTCCCTGTCCAGATTCCAGGCTGCTCCTGGTTTCCCAGGGAGTTAAGCCTTTGCAGTAACACTGGTGTGGTTGCTCCACCCAGGGCTGCTGCTCAGAGCCCTGCAGATACTCTTGCTGTGTCCCCTGGCTCTGCCATTGCCCTTTGTTATGGACTCAGGCATGTAGGGTCTCAGATAGCCTCTAAGTGAGGCTAAATATAAATGGTGAGCATCAGTATATCACAGGTAGACAGAAGGTTATATTTCATTTGGAACTGGAACTTCCTAGGAAGGTCCTGCTGAGGTACAATTTCTTATGACATTAGCCTTTCCACCAGCCTTTCCTCTGCAAAAAGGGGTTCTTAAAAGCTGAGATATTTTTCCCCTTTGAGACTGTCCTCACTGTACTGAGGTTTGTGTTCTGTGTGAGAGCATAGCACCTTGTGTCTGCCTCTTGCTCTGGTGATGCCCAAGTTTCTGACAAGCACTATAATCTCCAAGCAAAAGTGTATATTGAAGTGCTGGTCTTTACCGAGTCCTGGAGATGTTCCCAAAAGGATCATTTTTTATTTTTTTTTTTTCTTAAGAAGATTATCTTAACTTTGGTTTCATCTGCAGGCACTGAATTTACTTTGAGTTTGTTTTTCTTAATATTTTTTTTGTTTTTCTTAAATTGTATTTTACTTTCAAAAACTCAAAATCACACAAACCCTGAATGCTATCTGCACCCCTGTTTTGTATTTTGCATTTGAAATATGTAAATAGCAGGTGTTCCAAAGAGAATATAATTGTTTTACTATATGCCAGTGGTTTCCCCCTGTTTATTGGTATCAAATTTTCAGCAGGTCCATTCCTGCAATTCTAAAACTGAAATCAACACTTAAGGCTCATTACTCAAATGAAATAATTATTTTAATTTTGCCATACATAATACATAAAAATGTGGCATAAATTTACATATCAAGAAGAATCTTGTTTGCAAAAAGGATACCCATCCCCTTGTTATCACAAGATTGTTGTTGCTACAAAACCATGGGAGGTGCATGTGCAGAAGTTATGGTTGCCGAGCAACTATAACGGCACAATTTAGTGCCGAAGAAATGCAGATTTTAAAAAAAAAAAAAAAACTACAAGAGAGCACTGGCAACATCAACAATCACCATGTTATTGCTCTTCCCCAGTAAGAGAATTATATCCTGTAATGAAAATTATTCAATATAAGGTCTGTGATATTGTATTAATTTTCTAAAATGTATTTGACTTGAATTTACTCTCAGTTTCTTAGTACTCCCCAGGATCATTATAATATCATCACTGGAAGCCAACTATTTGAGCATTATAAAAAGATTTTGCAAAGAGGATGGAAAGCATTAAGGACTGTGTGTTATCTCCAATTTATATTGTTTTCAGATTTAAAGAGAAGGAAATCCAGCCTATGTTACAGGAGGTGACTCTCCAGTAAAGGAAAATGGTGCCTTACCTTGCTTGGGCATCGTGGGGTTCCTGGGGACTTGTCTTTTGCTGACTTGTCCTTTGGGTTGGGGATGATATTTTTGGGTAAGGAACTTGGTGCTCCCAAGCTCCTGGTGCTCGTGTGCTTAGAGGGAGAGGAAATCCCAGTCATCAATGGGTCTCTGCTTTGCAATGGAGATGCACCTGCCCAGGCTTGCCTGGGCTGGGACCACTTGTGTGTTTTTAGAAGATTAATCATTTTAAAATTGAATGAGATGAAATCAAATTATGTATGTAATCTGTATGGCAGGGGAAAAGCAAACTTAAAAAATTAAGGCTTCAGCCTCATGTATATGGAGTCCTTTCATGGGAATTATTTGAGCAAGTTTGATTGAATCTATAAACCTTGAGCGAAATCCATGTTTTCCTGGGAGGCAGAGCATGGTCTGTGGTTGGCAACCCAGGGTGATCCCATGGGAAGTGTGCTACAGGGACCCATACCCAGGTGCACTGTGGGTGCCATAGGGGTACCCCAAAGGCATATGGATATAGTGGCTTGCCCAGAGCAGCTGCTGGAGGCAGTCTCAAAGAGGGAGTCTTCACCAAAGATGAGTTGTGACTTCTGGGGGCTGGTGAGGGCAGTTTGCTCACCCTACTCGACCTCCCTACTCTGCCCCCATGAGATACACCTGTAGCAGAGAGCTTCCCCCTTTAGGTTCCCAGGCAGATCCAGCATGGTGCTGCCCCCCCTTCCCCTTTTTAGCCCACCTGGAAAGACTTTGAGCCATGTTTTAAACAAAATGAAGGATGAGTATTCTGTAACATGAAGGGCAGCAAGTGTTTGTTAAGTGAATAGCAACATATAATTTTCACACATAAAAAAGTGATCAGAAATTAAACAGTATTCTTCATGGTTACTTGAATTGGAGGAGCCTATATTACAAATCTTACTCTTTCTTTTGCTCATGACATAGCATAAGTTTATAAACATTCACTAAGGTTTCAGATAGGTCTTAACACCAGTTGTAAATATTATTGGCTAAATATTAGGGTGATTAAGCTATTTTGACATAAAATTCCATCTTGATTGAGCTAGCATATTTTATTATTCAGTGTTCATATGCAGTTTGCTTAGATTATCAGTAAGAACACAATGTTCTCAGACAGGTATGTTATGAAATAATTATACATCATTCCACACCAATAGGAGTGGAGAAATTACAACTACAGAGTGAATTTGGTGCCCCATTTTTGCATCAGTCTGGGACCTGTTGTTTGGCATGTTTCACCTGTTCTTGTGAAAAGCTGGACAGATGCCCCTGTTTTCTTAATTCATAGAATATGATTATATCTGAGGGGATCTGACTTGATTTTGCATGCATCTCAAACCATGGCAACCTCAAAGTTTGGCCAATTCTTGTTTCAGCTTGAGTGCTAGCTCATATTTCTGCAGTTTTCCAAGTCTGTCTCTGAAATGAAAATACAAGAATCTTTAAAACATATGGAACTGGAGCAGAGTACTTTCACCTTGTGTTTATGTATTGAATATTATACCTCAGGCAGAGAAATGGTCTGGAGGTCTTTTCCAGCTCTGTTTATATGAGCCTATAATATCTACCCTTGTTCTTGACTGAGGAAAATTTTCTGTTCCAGCGAAGCAGTCCTGCTTATGGCCATGAGAACCTCCTTTCCCCCTCCCTGTTCTGGTTTGTCATTGCCCAGGGCTCCTTCCAGAGGAGCTCTGCAGGGAGGGATCATTGTCTCAGCTCCTGGCCGTGAATCAAAAGGAGCTCTAAGGAGCTATGCCCAGGGCTGGGCTTCCAGGGTTGCTAAGGAGGCTTTGGTCCCTGCCGTTGTGTGTCCCTCCTGGCCAGGCTTTCTTCCCATGGAAGCATCAGTTCTTGGACATGTTGCATGATACTCAAGAAAACCCTCTAGACAAAAATGCCCATATAGGAGTAAAAATCAGTATAAAGATATGGTGTCAGGAGTGTTAGAAGCATGCCAAGAAAAAAGCCCTGCGTTGATTTCACTTTTCTTAATTGTGGATATGGTTGTAAAATATCTGGGTCATGTTGTTCTATCACAGAAAATCCAAATCCCTGCTGTTTGGATCTCTCATCAGGTTTACATATATTTTCTAAGGGATGTCTTTGATTCTTTGATTCACGTTGTGGTCTTTGACTACTAGATATGTGAGTGGAGGGCTTTTTTTTTTTTTTTTTTTTAATTGCTGAATGATTTGGCTTCCCTGTTAGGGCCAATATAAGGGTTAATTAGGTAATTTTTATTTGGGTTGCAAATCCCCAGTGCCTAATCCTAATTATTCAGAATTAACACCTACTATAAAAAGTCTATTTCATAACTTTTTTTTTCTTGGCTTGATCGCAAACACAGTTTTGCAAGAAAAATATGTTTCTAATAATATACTATCATTTTCATATTTTAGTATAATAATTAAGTTAGTCCTAATTCACCCCTAAAATCTAATTTTCATAAATGAAGCATCATTTAAATATTTAATTGCAGAGAGCAGATATTTCGGAGCAGGTGTTTAGGAACCGGTAGGTGTCCCTGACATGTTGGCAGCTGTGCTGCGTTGCAACTGCAAGGCTGGGAAGTTTTGGCCATGGAATTGCTCCAAGCAGCAGAGATAAGTGGGGTGTGCAGGAGCAGGTGAAGCTCGCCAGGGCACGGCATCCCACATAACTTCGCAGTCCTTTCTCAGCTGGAGCTACCCTTCCAGTCATGGTTTGAGAAGACTGAAGCCCGTGTTTTGCACGATGAGATCAACGCACAAAAATTAGCTCAGAATCAGGTTCTTGCGGAATATAACCTAATCGTTTGCATATGCTGTGTGGTTTCTACAGCAGCTTTTAGTTAACATGATGCCGTCATTTTTTTCTTCTAGGCTTCTGGTTTGCACATACACTTGTATTCACTTCCCGTTAATTTCTGGAATACGCTTGACTAGACCTGAGTCAGGGTGAGGTCCTCCAGCCATGGTGATCAGCCTTTACCTTCCCACCCTGGCAGTGAGGGCTGCTCCAGAGGTTGGGGAGAACCCCCTGTCTGTTGGGTCTCTTCTGTCCAACACCCCATTTGGGGCCTGAATAGCCCTGGTTTAAGGCAAGGTGACCTGAGGGAAAGCAAATAGAATAAAACATATGAAATGATGCTTAAGACAGGTTGCCAATATTTCATGGAAAGGCCACTTCACAGCTCAGGGTTTCAGACTGCAGGAGATGATGTGGGCTGTCTGGTAAAAATGGTTCCTCTGGACAGTGCACTGCACAGAAAGCAGACACTTGTGAGTAGACACGCTGAACAAAGTTTGAGGGCAAATTCGTTGTTACAGCTCCCTGCTTTTTGAAGCAGGAATATAAGAACCAAGGCTTTGCCTCTACATAGACACACTGTACACTAAAAATGCAAGATATATGTGTTACTGTGCCTTCCCCATTTTAGCTCCCACCATACGATACACATACCTCAAGATGACCTTGGAGGCAGAGCAGCATTGATTGTGGTGTTTAGCTACTCTGAGATGTTTGGCAGCTTATGATGTCGGACTTTAAAGTATGAATTTGGGGGAATTTTTCTGAATTTGGGAGCAGCAAGAGGTTAATAAAAATTCTTTGAGGTTGGATATGTGTTTAAGACAATCTAGAGATTCGGATATCTTTTCTCTACATTATAATGGTAAAGACTTTTAAAAGTTGTTTGTCGGTGAGCCATGAAATCCTGCTTTTGTTAAGCCCATTTTTAAATATAAGTAAATAGAAATCTTTGCATTTAATGCTGAATGAAACTTAGTTTCTTTCTGTATTGAGTTCAGGGTGGAGGAGGCTGGTGTATTTATTTTCACTACAACTAGCAATAATACACTTTTTTTTTTTTTTTTTAAATCTCATCTTCTTTGACCATGAAATGAACATAGATATATATATATAAAAACAAAACAAAACAAACAAACAAACAAAAAAAAACAGCCAACCAACCAACTAAAAAAAAAAAAGACAGATTTGCCAGGAAGAATTTGGATTAGTTTCTAACATCTACAGTAGATTTTTTCCTCTGTCCTATCCCTATGGTGCTGCCTAGCTGGTGGCTGGGCTGGGTTCTGTTGCTGAAAGGCACTGGGCACCTCTTGGTGTCAAAAATTCAGAAGAGACCTTGCATCTTCTCCAATTGTCACCAGTGGCAACCTCTCATGGTTTTAGCCTCTTTGTGGCTCCCTTTGGCATCTTGGTGGGAGCTGTGTTTCTGCCCAGCCCTTCATGCTTGGAAGATTCCTGGGGATTTTATTTATTTATTTATTTATTTATTTATTTATTTATTTATTTATTTGGTAAACTCCAGCAGTTGTGTGGTTTGCAGCAGACTCCTAAAATTTGGCAGGGAGAAAGCCTTTGGGCCAGAGAAGTGCCTTTTCTGGGTCCCATGAAAAACCTTTTAGGTTTAATTGAACTATAAACTGTTTTTAAAAAGCATCATTTCTCCCATCTCACTCTCAAGTCACAGGTGATTTTTGGTAAAATGCCAAAGAGGCTGACCTTTACTACTTGGGCCAGGAAATCGGTAAGTCACGCGGGTGAGTGTGTTCCCGGACAGGACAGCATCACTCAAACCTCATGGTTAACATCCTGCCCCTGCATCCCGTAACACCCACAGGTGCCTCCTCAGGGGAGATTTTCGACTCCTGCAATGAAAAGAAAGTGAACCAGGATAAGAGCCAAGCAGAGAAAAGCACAGAGAAAGACCTGGGCTGAAGAAATTAATTTTTAAATAGCTGTGCATAAGGTGATTTGTTTTATATATTTCCTTAGAAACTAAACAAAACAGGAAATGACATAAAATTATGTTAAAAGGAAGTTATTTAGTTTGCATAGGCAAGGTCTGTATGTTAAGGAATGCCAGATTTACAGTTACATATGTCTGCAACATTATTTCTGCTCCCATGAGCACATGCATTACGATACAATCTTTAACTACATAATCGTGTAATATTTTCCCATTGCCTCTCTTTTAATATTAGGAGTTGGATACATAAGCGGGAAGAATCAGGATTGCATGGGCAATTGTAAAAATGGCATTTCTTAACTTTCAAGTACTTGGCTTTGCAACTTAAATAACTTTCTTCAAATGTAATTTTTTCATATGTAATTATATATATCCAGTGTTGAATACCAGAAAGCAGTGGGGATTACTGGCAAGCTTTTGAAAACTCCTTAATTTCCTTCCAGCAATGAACAGGAGACATCATATTCTTTTCTGTAAATTTCCCAATGAATTCCTCCATATTTTATTTTTTTATTTTTAATAGATACAGCTCTGAATAGATGTCTGAAAAACTGGGTCAGGAAATATTGTAAATAATTATTCTTGCATATTTTTAATCATTAAATACAGAGACATAGTAACACATTGTTGGAACAGTGTATAAATTTAATGCTGAAGAAATCGGGCTTTAATGAACATATGCTGACTTGGCCTCACAATCTTGCTTCATCTCCCCTATTAACTTCCCATGCACCCAGGAAACCTTTGGCTCACTGCCTAAATAATAGAAGAATAATTAGACTAGTAATTGAAGGATGCCAAGTCAAACTTCTAAGGAACTTATCTTTAACAACCACTCTGCAGCGTGTTTCCTACACTGCCTGGCATGGCTCTTCTTGAAGAATCACTTTGCAGACATCCAGTTCACATTTTCAAGAAAAATTAGTAGGTCAGGTAGTCACTAAAATGAACTCAATTACTATCAATTGTAAAACAGAAATAAATATCTCTTTTTCATAAAGTCTTTGGAGAAAATGTGAGTTTGCCCTGGCACAACGTAATTTTTCCTCTCATATGCTCATCCAGTACCTGTTGGACAGCCTTACTGGACCTTTTGAGTGGGGCTGAATGTATTATTAGCTAGGATGTTCAAAATCTGTTGAGTATCTGCGTCCAACAGCACTGTAAGGCTAGAATAACAGAATTAACTTGAAGTTACTGTGTTTTGGCAATTAAATTGTAGATGTTTAAAACTTACATTTGATGCATTTTAATTAATTGTGGGTGCTATGTATATAGCTAGAGAAATATATTGGACTAATAATTAAAATATTCCACTCGAAAATATAACATAGCAGTAGTATTTGCTAACCAACCCTGACCCATCAAGACAATTTTTGCTGGAGAACAATGTGATTTGTCTCATCACTCTACTGCTTCTTCCTCAGCGGGAACTTCAATATTAGTTTGTTGGTCCATATAGGATGAATGAACAATTGTTGTTTGCACCATTAGTTCCTGTTACGGGAATTCTTCTAGTTACATATACATATAGTATATATACTGCAGCACCAGGCAGCATATTTCCAAGTGACATTTCAGGAGAAGAGTTATCCCTTTCCTCCTTGCTTTCCCTAGAACCAAGGATAACTGTTTGGGAACATTTATGTATGTTTGCAGGTGATCATCAGACTTAATAGAGGGTTATTACTAAGTTGTTCAATATTGTGCAGTGCCAGATCAGGTTGCTCTTTATTTTATTTTATTTTATTTTATTTTATTTTATTTTATTTTATTTTATTTTATTTTATTTTATTTTATTTTATTTTATTTTATTTTATTTTATTTTATTTTATTTTATTTTATTGTTATTTTGATAAATGTTTGTCTACAACTTTGAAGTTCAAGAGTTTATTTTATTGGCTAAAAACCAGGTAAGAGCATACAGTAGGTACTGATTCCTTATTTTGACAAGTCAGTCCTGGGCCAAAAATGAAAGGGGAAGAATCATTGTGGTCAGCTTTGTGC
>NC_139048.1:2060000-2165000 GCF_965140915.1 Aythya marila
ATTGGCTCACATAGGTTAAATAAAACAAGGGTTTAATTAATACTGGAAAAAAATTGCTTTTCTGTATCAATTCTTTTAATTAATGAGACATGTTCTCCAGTTCTTGCTCTGTTTTCCTACTTATTTTCTGAAATTGCACCTTTCTAATGGCATTTCTTATGGAACAAGAAGAAAGCAATGCATTTCTAGAACTGCTGGTGATGTTAGCAGTAATGCTCCAAATAAGATTACCAGTAGGTGCAATTTTTTATAACAATAACAGTAACATTGATTTCCTTTGCTTTATAACTTTGTTTTCATAAATATTGTTGAGTGTAATTGACAGGCACGTGAGTCAATGAAAATGGGACTTAACTGCTGAAAATACAGAGGGGGACTAACTTCTATTCACTCCCTGTGCCTTTCCATCTCCTGGAAATATATTACTGTGGAGGAGTTGCACGTTTTTCTTCCTTAAATAGTCTTGAAAGCACAGGGACAAAGAAAAGAATTCTGAGAGAATATTTTGGGAGAATCGAAAAATGTTTTTGACAAGTAGAAAGTGCTGTCGTGCAGTATTAACCTAATGAAGTGATTCATGTGAATCCCTTAACCTATTAAAACAAAATCACAAGGTCTTTAACACTTTGAATGATACAGCCTTCCTTTACCTACAAGATGTTTTTAAATATGTGACCTTCTTTTTAAACTAATGACCCAGTTGAGCTTTATTTCTCCAAATGAAGCATTACTGGTTTTTGGATCAACTTATGTATTGCCAAAACACTTAGCACCCAGTAGGGCACTGAAGGAAGAAGAGGCCTCATGTAGTAAGACCATACAATTTATTATACTTTTAATAATTTATTTATTATAATATATTTATTATTATTTAAAATATATTTATTATTTATAATTATATATATATAAATATATATAAATATATTTAAATATAAAGCACGTTAAAATATATATTTTTTAGATACATGGCATTTCAAGTAAACGTACCAAAATGCCTGAGTGGATGAGTCCAAACCTGAGTGATAACAACCTGCATTAAGTTTACTGTTGCAATTACTTTTTTGTCTCATGTTTGGATTTTTTCCCTCAGGATTTGAATCATTGGGTCATGGATTATTGAAAAATCTTTGTAAATGGATATGGACACCACTTGGGTTTGCAGTGTAGCCAGTTGGGGTTGCTCCCTGCTTGGGAGCATTTGCAATTGCCCCTATGGAGGTTTAAAGTCTGAGATGAAATGGCATCTGGGCAGCAGCTATAAAATATTGTGCCACCTCTACGGTGGTGGGGAACACAAGCATCCTCAGGAGTCTGGGGCTGCGGGTGTGATTAAAGCAGTGGGCTCTGGGCATCTGCAACCCAACAGTCTAGACACTCTGCCTTCCTTGAATGCATGCATGAGTGGGGAGAGAGAGAATAGTTAGTATAAACCCAGTGAGGGGAAAAAAATCCCTATGAATGTATCGTCTATACTGTTACTTCGGGGTTTGGAGGGCATTTCTGTGAGCAGAACAAAAAAACACTGCACAGCTGTGATTGCAAGGCAGTCTATTATCTGCATTATCTCTTCTTAAGATGGGCAGGAATTCTTCATTTCATGCATCATTTAAAACTTGCTACAGTGATCCCACAAAGTCAGTAGCTATGCTAACTACAAAACTTTAATAGTGTTGCTATCCAGACACAAGGCGCCAAACTCATTTCCCTGCAAGATGCAACGTTGGCTTATACTGTGAACCGCTTGAAATATTGCATCAGTACAACAATGTTCAGGCGAACCCAACCACAGCTACTGGTGCAACTTCAGAATTTCACATTTTTACATGCTTTTGTGTGATTTATATCTCGATGAAGTCTTATCTCCCTAGCCTACTGCCATAGGCTAATAGTCTGTAACAAAGCTCAGTCTCAAAAATGTCAAACATAATGAAAAAGGGAAAATCACAGCAAAAGAAGGTGGCAGTAGCCTTTCCTGAGTCTCTGGACCAAAGCAAGAAGGAGGCTATTGCAGGGTGCATCTGCTCAACTTGATGGCACTGGAGCCTCTCCCACACAGGAGAGGTCATTGAGAATGACAGCAGAGACATTGCCCACCCAAGGAAACACCACTTATTTTTCTCTAGTGTAAGACCAACAGAAGGCCAGTTGTAAGAGCCAAGGTGGATTCCCCATCAGAGCTGACCCCAACTGTTGCTCCCCTGCTGCTCCAGCAGTACCCAAGAACCTCCAGGAGCCAAGCAATGTTTGGTGTACTACACAGAGCTGCTGTCCTCTGCTCGTGCACGGTGCAGTGTAGTGGTGGTGAGCCAGCTCTTGTGGAGCATTGCTGCTCAACTGTGAAGTTCTCCAGAAAGCCCTGGACTGAGGTTTCTTCTTGAGGAATTATTTGGAATAATACACTGATTATAGCACTCCTTTCAGTCCCATATTTATTTAAATTTCATGTAAACATCACAAAAATTGCTCTTGAAATAACCACTAAACCAACTTACATACTTTGCTAAAAGATTGCCCAGATGGTTTCAGGTGTCTGTTTGGCAGCTGCATGATACTTCATGTCTTCCTCATATGTCAAGGACAAACAGTGACTCTGGACCTAGAGATGAGGGGCCTGGGAAAGGGAGCTTTGGCTCCCAACTCTGCAAACTTAACCTTCCACTCCCTAAGCCACCTTGTGCACATCTCATTTTTACTTCTCCTGTCTTTGTGTAATGTGTGTGAAGTGTGTGGAATAAAAGATTCTGTACAGCTCACGGTCTTGTCATAAAATGAGTAAAATTGTTGGATAAAGGTGATATTAAATATAAAGTGCTATTAGATGTACTGACTAAACAGACTCATTAGATCCCCAAATGTTCCACCTTTGGCATCACCAATCAAGAAAGTCCCAGGTGTGATCGTACAAGGAACTTCAAGAGAATGTGGTGACTCTGATGACCCGAATTATTTTTTGAAAACCAATGCACCGGACAGCTGTGTCCAGGTGCTGCTTTGACAAAGAGTCAATGCACATAAAGTCTTTGTTTCTCAGATTGCCCATCTATAAAATGGGTATAAATAGTGACAGGAGAAGCATGTCTTCCTTTTGTAAATATTAATATATTAACATCTGAGAACTGCTTTCAGGTCTGAAGGAAAATGCAGTGTAATTACAATAAACAGATATTGACTTCAAAGAGTCTCAATAGATCTGTGCTTTTTGATCCCTTTCTACAGCCGTAATTATCACTATCCCATAGGCTTAAATATAATATTATACAAGCACACGTATTCATCTGTATTCTACTGGTGTGCTGTTTCACATTTTCAGGAGGAGGTGGTAGGCCTTCCAACAACAGTGAGTATGGAAGCCTGTGTTTTCTGCTGAGAAATATGTATTTTCTGGGGTGCATTGGGGGTCACTTTTAGTCGTGCTGATGTCGTTGTGAGACCACATGGAAATGCAGATCTTTGAGGTGCCTGGGAACAGAGAGACAAAATCAGCATCTTTGCAAGTTTAACATTCACTTACCATTTTGTGATATGGTATAAAAGAGATATTTCCAACATGTAAACTTGAACAGAACAAAAGGGCAAACATGCCACTTGTTGGGTACATCCCTGATGCCCCAGCTTGTAAATATTGCATGCTCGGTGCCCTCTCCTGGGACAGCATGACCCCAGGGGAGGGCAATCCAGGCCACAGACACTGGCCCAAGTACCTCAGCTCAGTGGCAAACATCACAAAAATACCTGCAGGTCAGGGACTCAGTTTTCAACATTAATTTATTCTTTTAAAAATTTGTCTTTTTACATTCTTATCAAGCAAATGAGGCCAAACAGATTTCCCCCCCCACACACACTCATTTTAATAAAATTGGCTTCCAGGCTGCAATGGTGCATGCCAAAATTCAACCTGGAAATGCTGGCAGCCTCACTGCGAGAGGGACGCCAGCAGTGGTGCTGCAATTATCAGTTGATCTCCTGTTTAAATACAACCCAGCATGTGAGCTGAATGTAGACAGGTTAGAAAAAACTGTGAAAAAAAGAAAAAAAAATCCTTAATAATTCTAAAATGAGCTCAAGTCATAACATACAAATTGTTTGCTCAGCTAAAATGTGCTAAACCAAAACAAATTAAATGTAACAGAGAATATGATAGCAGAAGGCTGAAAGTCATTTCAACAAAAGTAAAAAGAATTGGCGTTTCCCTTTTAGTCAACTGCATGTCTTTGGTTATTCAGCTAGATGGTAAACGGACTTGCTATTGTGTAAAAAAGAAATTGCCATTAGTGGTATAAGTTACAAAATATGATGCTGATATAGCAGAAGCCCCTTTGGGGGGCTTTTCCTTGGCCACTTTCTCCAGCTCTGGAAATTCAGAAGTGCTGCACAGCAGTTTTAACAGGGACTGTGTGTGCTGAGGAAATCTCAGCCATCCCGCTGAATTCCCTTCCTGCAGCTTCAGCAGACCAGGAGCTGGGGGACACCTCGCCACCATGGGAATAACCCCAAGACTGCTCCATTCTGGACTGAGAAGGGGTTGTGCAAAAATGGTGCGAGGCTCTTTCCTGAGCACTAAATAAAGCTAGATGTGTAATGGCTATCCACACATTTTATATTTATACACACACATTTTATATTTACATATACACACACATTTTATATTTATACAGCAGTAATATCACTGAGATTTTCCTGCTTCCCTGAACAATGAAAAATACACAATAAATGGAGATGCTCGAAACACTGAAATGTTAAACATCTCCTTAATGAACAGGTGTCCAAATGCTAATATTTTCCTGCTGAAGGCAGCCTGGGCAGCCCTGGACTGCAGTGTATGGGAGCAGTGGGTAGGGGAGCCTGGCTGGGAGCCATTTGAGATATCAGAGAAACACGATTTCACAAATCATGGGAGTAGGGAGAGGGGAAGCTGGTTTTACAATACTTAGTACACTTGCTTTCATGTCACTTTCAGGCCAGATTTTGTCTAAAAAGGCCTGTTAGATAGCTCCCTGAACTGTGATAATAACTCTTAGCTCTAATATTACAGTATTAGCATCTGTTCTTTCTTAGATTTCCCCCCTTAAATTTCTTTTTTCAACTTGAAAACAAACCCAAACACTGCTAAACTATAACAAAATACCCAGCAGAGGATATGAGTGGTTACAGGTTTCCAGCTCCACTGGAAACATGCTGGTCTCCAAACTGTGCAAAGAGAATCCAACACTTCAAGCACAGCTTCATGCCAAGACATGTGTCCAAAAAAACCCAGATGCCTTCAGTGTTTTATTACATGCAGTGCTGAGCAGTTCAATGGCTCTGACTGCAGTAGCCAGGAGTATTGGGAAATTGCAGACACAAACACATACACACACAGAGAAATATGCAGTTCTGGGACTTTAACACTGGTCTTGCTGCTCAGGGTAAGAACTGCTTCCAAACTGGGGCAGAGTGAGACAAAAACACGGTGTTGCTTCACAGGCATAGTCAGATGTGGTGCAACCTCATTTTGCAGATATTTTTGGAACTAACTTAAGTACATTTAATAATACCTACACGGGTTGTGCTATCAGGTTCAGAAAGTGTAATGTTTGAGATCACCTATAAATAACAGACAGGTAAACAGACAGTTGCACACAGAGATCATTTTAACAAACTTGCATGTGCCTACTAGTTTCCTACAGAAGTATAACAAATTTAAATTTATTTCATTAATGGTCAGAAAAGGCTGAGATGTTAGAGCTGATAAGATTAGAAGTTGAGCTTGAGTACAAAATTTTACTGTTGCCAATATTTTTTCCTATAGAATTACCTCATTTCATATTTGGTTCAGACCCACAGTCACAGAAACAGTACTTTATAACCACAACTGTTCATAAACTGTTTCAAATGCATGGGAGCTCACATTGACTTATTAACAAGGATACAAAAATCTCTTGGATTCTTTAAAAACTGAATTATAAAAAGTTAGAAGATCTGGTTCAAAGGGTCTAGAGAATTTTTTTCCCCATCTTTCTCCAAAAGCCAGATCAAAATCCACCAGGTGACATCTTTTTGAGAACCGGTTCTTGGCTCTAGCTGAAAGTCAGCTGAGAAGATGGATCCCGGCCATCTGACTGAATATCCCTCAAAAGCACAAATTAGGAAGCAGTTGCACTGTATTAATTGTCAAAAAATACAGCTGCCCCTGAAATCACCCAGCAGCATCCAGGTTTACAAGCAATCAGCCCTACTGCACTACCACCTTCCTCTCTGGGGTTTTGTAGGGGAAGCTAAAGAGGTGCCCAGCTGGCATGGTGGCACAGACAAGACTCCTCTTTGGGGCATTTTTAATCCTGTTGTGGTTACAGACCAGGTGGATGTTTTATTGTAACTATTGGCCCTGTGGCCACATCATAAACTGAACTGAACATTTTTTTTTCCTAGTGCTGCACATGCATGTATGAACTTTTAAATATGATTATTCAGGAATTACTCCATCTATTTAAAATATGTATATACAAAAGTATCAAGGGACTCATCTCCTAAGCCATGTTACATTTCTCAGAGATACCAATATGAAGAATGAACTTTTGTTAGAGGGATGTAGAGTTTATGGGAAAGATTAATAGGTAGCTGGTATTTTAAGTGTAGATACTCTAATGGATGTACCCTTGTGTCTGAAGGTAAAATCTGAAGGGAAAAAGTGAAAGCTGTTATAAGAAGAAATAGGATAATTGGTCTGCTTTGAAGTGCACCTCCCAGACTCCAGAAACGTCTCCAGATAAGACTGGCAGGGTAGGAAGTGGATTTGCAGTGACAGCACTGTCATATTTGGGCTGGGAGAAGGTGATTAGCTCCTGGGATGGCAGGAGCAGGTACAAGACCTGGGGGAGTCTCAGAAAACACTGGAACCTTGGAGACCACTCTTGTCTGATGTGATGTAGGGGCTGGAAGTTATCAGAGGTTTTCCTTGGCATTTTTTTTCCCCCCAAACCGGTACTTTTCCCTTTGTTGCAATCACTATTCAATGTTTGCACTTCATTCAGGAGGATGGGCAAGATGTTTCCTCATTTAACTGCTGCTGCGCTGGCACTGGATGCTTGGGTTGACAAGGGCTGTGCCTTGGAGACTGAGCAAATCCATTTGCAGTGCCCAGCCTCTTATCGCCGGTGATGTAAGGTTAATGACCTGCAGAGATCTGCACAAACAGTGTAAGAAGATTTGCCAAAAATGTTGGCACATTTTTGTTGGCCCCACAGCCACATATTAAGACTGTAGCTAGGGGCCAATTTGTGGTTACGAGCCACTGTCCACGTTGGGAATGCCAGGGCTGAAGAACAAGTGATGCGTGGTGTGATTTCCACAGGAGCTATTGGCCACAAAAGCCTTTGGAGTCCCTGGGAGATGAACAAGGGCCTGCAGCTCTGTCCCATCCAAAAAGACAAAATAGGTAACTGCATGGTGCCAGCTCTGCTGTGGGCTCTGACTTAGGTTCAATAGTGTGGGAAGAATAAAAGGAGGAAGTGAGTTTGCTTTCTCCCATTTTTTGTTCCATTTTTTACACAGCCACCTGCACCTCTGACCAAGGACGCCCATGGGCACCAGAATGAATTTACAGAAATAAAAGACAAGATGCTTGATCTTCTTGAGGTCATCTGTTGGGAGCTGCAAGCTGACACTGAGCTTCTGATCCCAGTGCTGTTTCAAAGAGCACCATTAGGAAGGGTGTCATGGGGGCCACCAGCTCAGGGTGGTGGAGCGGATCTGCACGGTCTGACCCTGTATTTTGGGTTAACCCCACATGCATGGCTGCACCTCCACTTTGCTTCCAGGTGAGAAGAGCAAAGGAACAGGTTGAAATGCACCTGGGAGAAATAGGATAGTCGTGATGTGTGGCAGGAGCTGCCATGCAGGATGGCCACCCAGTATCAGCATAGAAATCAAGTTGTGCAGAGCAAGGGGCTATCTTTCCCTGTGAGAGACAACAGCAAGGCTGATGTTTAATCACGTCCCAGGTGAAACATTCAACCATCTTATAGGTATTTATTTTTATTTTTATTTTATTTTACCAGACAGCACACACACAAAGGTAAATCTTATTTAGGAAGACAACTTAAAATGCATCAAATTAAAAAAGCCAGGAAACACATATTTTTCTTTAAAGCCATGCTTTCCAAAATTTGATGTGTTTTACCAGATAAGAGTCTCATTAAGTGACAGTTCAGTCCTGTGAGTGAATAAAGGAATTTCCACTTACACGCGCAAAAATATTCTCACGTGTTTCATGGATATTCACTGAAGACTGGGGATGGCAGACATTCATGAATTACATCCTAAACATGAGAGTCAGCTTATGACCATGCCTTTTCCACATACACTGTAGCATCTTTCTAACTAACAATAACAACAAATATGATTGAAGAAATTGTTCAATATTTTATCTGAGAGAGATTTTAACTGTGCTCTGAAGCACTGCTCTGCAGTGTTGGCTGGAGGTTGGTGCCTGAAGGCAGGTGTTGAATTAGCCCCGTGACACGCTGGAAAGGAGCTCTGTGTTGCTATGTGTGTGTGCAAACTTTTTTTTCATATTTATACATATAAACATACATGCTTCTCTGATCTTTCCAGATTTGAAAAGTAGCTTTTTTAGTTTTTATTTATTTATTTTTTTTTCTGAGTAATATTGGAGAGTACACTCCCCACATTTCAACACTTTTCTGCATTCATTTCAACGATCACTTTAGCGTGACTTACTCCCTTTACCTATTTCCTCTTGTGAGCTTGGCCAAGATGAATTTGAGATACTTTCGGGAGATTCTGGTATTTAGAGAATTGGTGCTGAGCACTTTCGGAAAATCAGTTTCCTTTGCAATGGAGGTTATTAACACAAAGCTCAAGGCACTGCAGAAGATATCCAGGAATGAAAATACAGGATGTCCTCTTAAGGTTTGATTCAACAACAAAGATCACTAGAAATCATAATAACACCAACAGTATTAGTTAGGAAAAAAACAAACAAACAAACAAACAAACAAGCTATTAGAAATGTGTTGGGATAACTAAACTCTGTGTGTTTGTGTATAAATACATATATCCTACTTATGTTGCTTACAAGAGGAAAGGTGATTGGTGATTGGTTTGGTTTTATTTTAAATTCTATTTTAAAAGGTTTTTTTTGTTGTTTTTTTTTTTTAACTGGAACCCTCTCTGGTACTGCTGAAGAGTATGAAAGGGCATTCAGTAATTTCACTGGAATTTGCATGGAGCTTAAACCTGTATGATTCACCTATGTTATCTATTGCATTCAGAAAATGACCTCTACCTGTCTATGAAGACTCCTCATATAACCTTTAAAAATCTATATATCACTTTTTTTTTTTGAACTTCCAAATTGGTGGAAAGCTAAATGACTTAGAATTTTATTGCTCTTTGTCTTAGTATATGAGACAGGTAACTGCATCTTTGGCTAATATCTGATGAGTGCTTCTTCTAGAACTGCTTATTTTAGTAAACATTGCTAATTTTATCTCTTCAGGCTCCTCTAAAAGCTACTCCAAGTGTACTCATGAAGGCTCCTGTGAATGGCTGGCACAATTCTGCATAGGTTAAAGGAGGAATAGAGAGATTAGAGTACAAGAGGCATGACAGAGCATTATCTGTAAATAAAAGCACGCCTTGTTCAGTGTTTAAACTGAGCAAGTGTGATGTATCTTGCTCTCTGCACTCTTTTTATTGTGCTTCTCTTTTAACACCGCAAACTTCTTTCTTTTTATTACAATCAGAATTCTAATGTCTTTGCATCTTGTCATCTGGCCTCTGGAGCTGAGAGTGACATAAACGGTATATGGCTGGTAAATGTCACGCAGGCTGAGCTGGTGTCAGCAGAGCATAGCTGAAAGCTCTGGAATTCAAATCAAGGGCAGCTGATGCCTATCTCCTGTGATGTGCTGGGAGGCTCCTTGCGCCTTCCCAAACCTGCTCAGGGTCTAGCACCTGGGGCTGAGGTTATTGCAAGATTTTCCTCTGCTACAAAGGCTGCAAGCTCCTGGTAATTCAGTCCAGTCAGGACAAGAGTCACTTATTTAAGTAAAAGAAAACCAGGAAGGTACTTTCTTGTAAGCTTCCATGTTAATGAGTTGGTGCTTCCAAGCGTTGTTCAATCTATTACGTGTTTAACCCAATCCAGATGCACTGGTGTTCTGCCCGGGTTTAAAAGTGGGTAAGAAGCTGCATTACAGAAATGGTGCTATTTTAGGACTAAATAACTTGAGTGTCTCAGCTTACTACACAGGTTACACAGTAAGATGCTCAACTAATGAATCATCATCGCGCATCATTTGCATAACTGAAGGAAGATAAGGCACTGCAGAGTAAAAGTAGCCTCTAATTTATGGACAGAAGACCAGATTCATTTTTTTACAACATTTTTTTTTTCCATTTATGTTTTTATATGTCAATGTAAAAATGTTTCCATGGAGACTGTAAAGGTTTTTATTAAAAGGTCGATAATATACCTCCTACATAATAATTTAAGCAACTTGAGTGAAACCTTATGATCTTGTTTTTCGACATGTTCCAGTTGGCATTTTTCCTCCATTGTAACCTGTGCCAGAAAAATGCAGAGAAACTGTAAAACCTGAGAATATGGCATTGTAGCAGTACATATATATAGATATAAAAATATTAATGTTTGGAGGTAGAAAATACATTAGCACGATAAAAGTAAGTTGGCTTGATGCTGCAGTTACGTAATACTTGGTGTTAACATGTAGCATGTACTGCATATGCTACACCAGCATATTTTGTGATATATAATCCAGTGTTTATCTATATTCAAATTAGAATCTATATTTTAACTGTATCCCATGGGGACATATCATTTGAACAATCTCAGTCACAAAAATTAAACATAGAGACTAAAGCAAAAATAACCCTGAAGTATTTTTCCCAGTCCTGATTACACTGCACTCTTTGCTGCCTTAATGTATCTTTAATTATTACAACTGATCTGAACACAAAAGGGACAGATTCTCAGCTGCAGAGAACTGGCTGAGCTCCACTGCTCTTTCCAATGGAAGCAAGTTGACTTTCATCAAGCACAAATCTGACCCAGCTTCGTTTTCTTTCCTGTACTTTCTGCTTTGGTGCTTTTCATTTTCCTGGTCCATGCCCAAGTGCATGAGCCTGAATAAAACCCAAACCCTTGCTTCGACAGGATTCACTAGCTTCACTTTCTCTCCGATGACTTCTGTTCCTCATGTCACAAGCAGGAAGGCAGAAAAAGCAGTAGAGCCTGGTTTTGCTTCATGGTTTCCTTTAGTTTACAGTAAAAATTGCACTGCAAGGTGAGATAGCCAAAGGCTGTTGGCTGCAGCCAAAGGATATGCTAAGTTTATGTACTCGGTTGATATCACAGTGCCTCCAAGAGAATATTTGCCTTGAGCAGCAGCTGAGGACATCATAAAGAGAACAGGAGCCAGTGTTGGCGTGAAGAAGTGCAGCACGCTGTCGTCAATAGCATTTCCCTAAAGCCCATGTAGTGCCATTCTGAGAGTAAAAAGAGCCACTTCACCTTCTTGAAAGGCAACTTTGCTACTGCAGAAAACTTTCCAGCATTTGCATAACCTTAATCTTCTGGTGAACATTTGTAGATTCTACACTATTGCTTTCAGCAGCCAAGTAGCTAACACAAACCCTTTTAACAGTGTGCTTGGTGATTAACCACTAGTATCTGGGAATAATAATTGGTCATGGACATCCATCCTATGGGGTTGATTAACTAGGAAAAAGCAGCATATTTTTTCTTTCTTTTCTACTTTTTTTTTTTTTCCCCTCATTTTTTCTCCTTTTTTTTTTTTTTTTTTTTTTTTTTTTTTTTTGTCTTTTTCACTGTAAAGCTTTTCCGTGGTAATTCCACCATTCATTACGATGGAGAAATTGGCTCCAAACCAAGTACTTCTGCCAAAGCCATTATTTCCATCATCACACTCTGCATCAGTCTGTAGTGCAGCCTTGTGGGAAGACAATGTTCTGTCCCCTTGTGGTTCTTAAGTTATGGGTAAGGAGCTTACATATATTAAAAGGAGGGTCTTCACTTAGTCTCTTAATCTTTACGAGCACTAATAATAGTCAACTCTGTTTCCAAAATTTAGAAACACTTTCTTTTAGCATAGACGGGTTGCACATGTTAGAAGATAAGTCTCAGTTCAATGAGATTAGAAGCTATGTGTTTTTTTCAAATGTCTACATTTTTTTTTTTTTTTTTTTTTTTTTGGTAAGGGCTTCTGTAGCTTTAATGCATACACTTTTCCTCCTATACTTACTTTCTGTATCTTTAAGAGGATAATTGCTGAATTGAAATTTGAGAGTGTTATCTTAATAACCAATTACTCAAATAACTTTGAAATTGGCTTAAATTGGCTCGTCATGCTACATTTACCTGAATCTTTTTATGGGAAAGTTAGGAACAAAAAAAAAAAAAAAAAGAAAAAAAAAAAAAAGAAAAAAAAATTGGCAGCCTGATTTGTTTAGCTTTGCTGGAGGTTCCTGGTTGCAGCGGGGAGAGTGGCCCAGCGTGACCCCGGCACAGACCCCCTGCCTGGCCGCCTCCGGTACGGCGGAGGAATGCAGCGGGAGGCCAGGGCGGCCGGACCCTCGCCCCGCGGGCGCTGCTCTCTGGAGGCCTGTACAAACACAGCCTGCTGGTGTGCGGCGGAGAGGTACGCGGGGTTGGGGTGGTGGTGGCTGGAGAAACCTGCTGTGGCTTCGCAATATGTTTGCCGCTAGCAAGACAGCAGTACATGGCAGAGGAAATGGATTCACTTTCTGTATCAGGCTGAATATATCCTTATAATGCCTATTAAAGCTAGAGAAAATCAAGATAATCTTCTTTAGAGATTTCATATGCTTAGTAATATGGTTGGCATGGGGCAGAGGCAGCTATAATGATCTGTAGTGGGATGGCAGATGTTGCCCAGCATTATGTACTCTTGTTCCTTCACATTTTCTTGGTGTGAAATAAATGGCAGACTGCTAAAACATCAGAAAAACTGGCTTCCTTTACTTACTACTATTAAAACAGTTATGTTTCACTAACATTGCACAGCAGATTTGAAGAGAAGTCTTTTACAACGTGAACAGCATCTCCAGTAAACATTGGCTTTCCAGACTGGACTGCCTGTACATTTTATAGAGCAAAATTCAGCACTCACCACTTCAGATTCATCATTTAATTCTGAAATACTTGAATCTTTTACTCCATACTCAGAAACCCTGAATACACGATCATATTGCTTAATATCCAATAAAATGGGCATTACCAATCATTAATGGATCATGTTCTCCACAACCATGAGGTGCAGAGGTATCGGGTACTGGATGGATCTACCCACAAAGAAAAACTTATGCTGAATCCTCTTTTGTTTTGCTGCCCTACTAAGAGGGTCCACACAGAGGATGAGTGAAAGAACTGAAAGTCATAGAAGTGAGTCTGATTTAGGAGGAGTTAGAGGAAAAAAATAAAGTGCTACATGTTGTGCTTGCTCGTGGACAAGTGGAGACATTCCAGGAAACAGAAGTGGGTAGTTTTTCAGACTGAAAGGAGCCCACAGCACCTCCTGAATGCCTGGTACCTTTTCTCCTGTGTGCTGCCCATATACAGTGTTATGAAACAGCAGAGGCTGAGGTTTTGGCTTTCTCTCTGATTTTATTTTATTTTATTTTGTATTATTTTATTTTATTTTATTTTATTTTAAGACAGAAAATCTCTTTCAAATACATTTTTCGTCTTTCATTAAGTGTTTTTCCATTAATTTGGGCACTGTTTTCCCTAACAGATTATTCTAAATACTGGACATTTGAATAATCCTAATGTACAACAGCTTGCCCCTGAAGTGCTAGTTTCATCAAATATATCAAAACAGAGATAGTTCAGAACACCGTGAAGTCTAAGTTCTTATGATGATAAGGCCCCATTTTTCTGAATGCCACAAATGATAGGGAGAAATATGGGGTAAATCCAGCTAGCCCTGATAATACCTTGCTCAATAATTTCAGACATATTTGTCCTCTAACTAAACAAGTGCTTTAGGGCTACTCCTAGATCAGTCTTCTCTGTAGACTATCCATTTCATCTTTCAGTGCCTGATAATACCAAGAGATAAAAATAGATTTTATTTGTTCTTTACCCAAACTGTAATCTGTTTTTACCAACAGACCCAAACTATACCAGCTTAGGTAGACTGGCCAAAATAAGAGTTTGATAATCCAAACAGCATTTTATTTTATTTTTTATTTCTCAAGCTGTCTATGTATAACAATAGAAATATATATCTTAGTTCTTTTATTTTTCCCCAAGTCTTTTGCTATTGCTTTTCTTCAGATCCTCCATGATTGCCCCCAAATAAATAAACTTTTAAAATTCGTTCCAATGCTAGCTTATAATTTACTTTTCTATTCTGGAAATGCATGGTAATGTTGTGTGCTGTGAGCTCTGCTTTACCTTTTTTTTTAAAAAAAAAAAAAAAAAAAGTGTAGTATTA
This sequence comes from Aythya marila, assembly GCF_965140915.1. Lineage (NCBI taxonomy): Eukaryota > Metazoa > Chordata > Aves > Anseriformes > Anatidae > Aythya > Aythya marila. The sequence continues at coordinate 2,074,505 of NC_139048.1, forward strand.
ACTTTAATCTTACACTCATTCAGAGAGAAATCAAGTCTTATTTCCCACAAATAATGATTCAATATCAGCCGGATCTCATGCTACTTCAGCTCTTAAGGTGTACAAAGATAAATTTTTAAATTAATCTTTTTGTTTCACACCCTACAGGTGTTCCACACCTGTAACTTTCATACTAGCTTTGACCATTTCTAATACATTTGTTTCAAATGCAAAGCCTTTCACACCAACAAAATGCATACATCTTGCTGTTGCAAGCAATGAACCAAAAGGGTCAAGCAGATCTAGCAATAAGGTCATCTAACTCTGTCCCTAACTCCAACCACAAACCACGTCAGCAAATATCATATCATTTTGAACCCTGAGCCCAGCCATAACTGCAGATTAGGAATTGAATTTTCTCTCAAATTTAAAAAGAAGACATCCATATCTGTGACTACCAGTCCTTAGACAATTTTTTCTGTATTTACAGGATTCAACAGGAAAATGAGGTGTTCAGCCTATGGCTGTCCCAGATCCTTGACACTCTTTGTCTGAGTACTTTTGGCCCCATTTTTTCTTTCTGCAGGCAGCAGAGCCTCAGCTGGCCCCTTGGCCACTTTTTCCTCCTGCTGTTGTATTTGCCTGTGGTATTTTCTCAGAAGACACTGGAAAAGAGGGTAGGTTTTTGAAAGGGAGATATTTCTGTCGTGGAAAGCAAACTTCTCTAATGATTTTCTGAAGCGCCAAATGGCTTAGGGATTGAGAAAGAATGCATTTTTCTGAATACTTTTTTTTTTTTTTTTTTTAATAGAAAACAGGCTTCGTATGGTACCTGTAATTGAAGAGGAGAAATCTGAGATTTCTGCAGGCATTTAAGGACATATGTATAGGATTTAGGTGAGTATAGGTTCAAGTGCATAAATGATAAATGAAATACCAGCCACACAGTATTATTTATTTCTGTCTATAGAGGAATAACCATATTTTGTTCTACTCTGATTCTTGTTTGAAACCCTGATCCTGTAGCTACACCTGTGTGAGGTCTCAAATGCTGCAGTGATGTGGCTGGTGGACGAAGACACTCCTCTTGTAGGTCTTGTCCTAGACTGGGAACACTCTGCCCAGTAGATGCCACTGTGGAGCAGCCCTCTTGACTTCAGGCAGATAGCATATTCATAACAGTTCATCAAGTCTCATCATCTGTAACACAAGGAGCTAAATTCCTGCTGGAAACATTGAATTTAATAATGGCATACAGAACTACAGAACAATCCATGTGCTTTCATAAATCCATATACAGCCAAGAACATTCATAACCCAAGCTAAAATCATGAAAGTTTCCAAGAAAATTCATCAGCCACTGGCTATACAGATGCCTTCCAGCACGCTGGGAACAAATGCTAACATAAGACTGTTGGACACAGGTCAGACAACAGCTATCTGCCCATGATTCATGTGGTTGCATCTTTTTGTCCAGTCTGTGTCTGGCAATGACAACAAAGACCACTTTCACACTTTCATCATTAACCAAGATCACCTCAGGCTTCTGAGTAGCTCTCTCAGTTGGCCCTGCTCAGCCCTTGAAGTCCTCCTAATCTACTCGTTGCTGCAGCAGCCTGTGTGCAACTTTGACTCATTATACAAATTTAAATAAATACAAATAGAAAAATCTAAACTTTGATCAAAAATGCAAGGTAAGATGCTGTCCATTAATCCACATTGCACATTAATAATGCTGGATGGAAACATATGCAGAAGACTGCACTGTTCCTCACCTGCCCCTGTTCTTGCCCCAGGGATGTCCAGACAGGATGGGTGCTTCCAGACCCATTTCTCCATGGCATGGGTGTCTTCTCCAGCCCAGGCTCTGCAGATATGATTACGGTGCAGTTTCAGTTAGATAAATTTGATAAATTCTTTTGTCCACATAAAAGAAGTCCATACCCCATTTAGCAGTGCAATTTGCCTACCTACCGTCACTAACATAAATCTCCTTTATTAACTGACTAATCTTCCTTCCTTCCCTCTTTTTCCTGCAGTAATACTTTCTTTAACTCTCCTTATATTAAGTACAAAGTACAAACCACAGAACCCCACTTCATTCTTTCTCCTCTTCCTAGCTATAAAAACAATGGTCTTTCATGAGAGCCAGGGCATTTTTCAAAGAATTTTTCCCTTACTCAACCATCACTGGGCATTTGTGTTGCCAGGTGTGGGGCAGGCCCTCCATACCATGAGAAGGATTTGCTCTTGCAATATTATATTTCTGGTCCAGTTAGAAGCAGGGGAAAAAAAAAAAAAAAAAAGGAAAAAAAAAAAAAAGGTTGTTTTCCTGGAAGATTTTCCGTTCCAGCTTTCCAGACCCAGGGGGCTCCAGGGGTTGAGGCTCGATAATCATCTGACCACTGGGTTCCCATTCAAGCTCAGCCACCTCTGTGCCCACTATGTGGTTTGACCACCTCCCCCAGCTCCCTCTCCCATGGCCACCTGCCTTCCCTGGTGTAAATTATACATCCTGAGCTGCTGTGTAAAGAGAAGCAAAGGGTTAATAGAAACCTTATAAGCTTGCTAGCCTGGAAGAAGAACAAGGCATACAAGTCTTATGTAAATGTGCAATAAAAATGAGGAAAGGAAAAAAAATAATAACTTGAAGATGAGGGTGCTGTTTTTATTCCCAGTGTGGGCTAATAATTAGGGTGAGAATGTCATGCAATGAATTTAAAGCATCTTGTATTTGCTGTAGCCTTTGTTGCTGTTTTTACCTCCTATTGGATTAACTTCCCTTCTAACCAATACAATATTTTTAAGCAATAAAGCATTCACTCAATATTCTTTTTCATAAAACCCTCCATGGCTGTAAGAAAACATAATTGGATGTGCACTATACAGCTTGAGCTTCATAAACATTAAGTCCAACAACATGTTATAAATAATAGTGATACAGAAGATTAGCTCTATTAACCTCCTAACTGAGCTGGAAGCATTAGCCTCTTCCAGAAGAACTACTGCTCCGCAATGCTCTGCGCACGAACTCTTCGTGTCTGCCTTTAATTTCCATCGTCACTGCCATTCCCACATCTGCCTTACAGACCTTCCATGCTTCTGGTCCCTGCTAGGTCAAAATGCACAGTGGCAGATTGGCATATTGAGCTATTAATACGTTGCTATATGTGTTACAGATGTTGCATAAATGAACGGCGCTCTATCACTGTTCCTTGACACAGGGGCCCTGGGGGTGGGAGGCTGAGACCCAGATCTGTCTGCAACCTGCCTACTCTGGCAAAAAAAAAAAAAAAAGAGAGAGAGAGAAAAAAAAGGAGAGTTGCCCCTTATTGCAGAATCACATTCCAGCTTGCAGAGTCAATTTTTCAGATGTTCTTGCTTTCCTGTTCCTTGTTCCTGCACTCAGACCTCATCTGGCCGCGGTGAAAAATGATGTGACGCAGTTTTTTATTCTGCACTTGACACCCTTATGGAAGGCAACGTGGCTCATTGATTCCAAACTCCTCAAAGGTCAAGGCACTAGGAACAAAGATTTTTTGGAAGCAGCCCAGGAAAAACTTTAAACTTGGACCCCGTATACCCAGAAAAACAGAACTGTTAATTGTTACCCCTTCTGTTGCTATTAAGCTTTGTATGAACACTGAACATATGTTCCGTGATCATGTACTTTTATATTAAAATGTTATTGAGTCACCAGGTGAAATGTGTATTAAGTGCACAGCTGAAAATAGACAGTAGGTTTAAATTTTGACAGCAAACAGCTGTAGGATTTCTAAAACTTAATTCAAATAATGTAATCAATAGGTTATGCTACAGTTTCAAGTTTCCCCAAACAAATTTATATGAAAAAGGATATTAATTTATTTGAGATTACTTCAGCTAAAAGATAGATTTTTCTCTGTCACCTCTAAAGCTCAGATAAAAAAGAGAATTTGAGATGTTTTAAGAAGTGCAAAACATTTTTTTTGGTTTAGCACACCAGAAAATTATGAGCTTTTTTTTCCACTTTTTCTCTAGTGCAGATTACTAATGATTACTCACTCCACTGTTTACTCATTCTGCAGCTGTACAGGTTTTGAAATGCTAATATGTGAATTATGTTCTCGTTTTATCATAAAATTGGAGAATGGGTCAAATCCAAACAAAACACTGTGTAAGGAGAGACCATGAGGTTTTTCAGCTACACGTGAAGCATGCCACAGAGTCACATAACTTACCGTGGAGTTGAGGCACGACAAGTAAGCAGGAACGCTCCCACCTGAGCATCAGCTCTGTCCCTCCAGGGGAAACACAGCAGGAGGCTGGGCTCAGGATGGGGCCAGTCATCAGCTCCTGGTGTCCAGCCACAGTTATTTCCAGTCTCTGGTAAGGCAAATGCCCAGCTCCTTGTGGCCACTGGTGTCACCATCATCACTAAACTTGTGTGTTGTGTAGGTGTGTGTTAAAAGTACACAGAGCTGCAGCACTGCCCTGGTTTGATGAATACAACAGCTTCCCATACCTTAGGCAGCCTGTGCTTTTGAAATGCCCTGGGGCTTATGAATAACCAGGGGTGTGAAAGGAGACCCTCAGGTCATCACATATGGCAGTGGTTCTCTCTTTTTCGTTTCTTTCTTTTTTTTTTTTTTTTTTTCCAGGCTGGGTAAGATATTTGGGTATTGGGCTAGTGGCATTAAATAGATGGATACATCTTTTTGTGTCTCTTTAAGTGAATTTTCTAGGGTAACCGCACTTATTCCCCTGCTCTCTCCCCAGCTTCTCATTATTTCATAGTGAGGTCTTTGAGAGTGCAAACCCATGCCGTAAGGAAAAATATTCTTATTAAGGAAACAGGAATCAGGAATCCTGAAGTCATATTGAAGCATGTTTATGTTCATTCTTTCCTTTCATTACATAGAATTGCTCTAGATTTGACTGAAACAAACCAAAAGACTGTACTGACATTTGAAAAGGAAAATTATGAGAATCTCTGGGAGTTTTTTGTATGAAAGGCTCTTTTATATGGTTGGGGTTTGACCCAGTCTCCAAGAGGTCTTCTATTTGATTGTATAGGTTATATTAATATTTTAATGATTTTATTTCTATGTATGTATAGAAAGCTTTTTCACTGGAAACTCAAGAAATGGTCTCAAAAGATTTGGAATTTAAAATCAATGTTTTTAGTTACTATAAAGAGAGTATTCCCAAATTATCTTCAATTTTTGTGTATCCTGTTGAATAAATATTGAAAGATAAGTACTTCTGTGTGCAGATTGAATAACACAGACTCTGAACACAGAGGATTTTTGAAAAATATATATTGAAGAAAAGTGTATTTCTCTGAGTTGTTTTACTTTGGGGAGGGGGAGAGATTTTTATTTTTGTTATTTTTGTTCACGCTTGGTGTTAAGAATTACCTTTAGCTAAGAGTTAAAATCAACGTGAATGTAAAAACAAATAACTTACTGATATTTCCAGCTGCACTTTGGCCTTATTCATCTAAATATAAGTCCTTGTAATGCCTGTAGATCTGCATATATTCTGAGTTCTTATTTATTTATTCATTTCTTCTGTTCTTCTAGCAGTGCTATTGCCCTGTAAACATTCATATGCAGCACAGTAGCTGGAGAAGTCCTTGAAGACCCTGATCCAATGCTCACCAAGGAAATTTGCTCTCATGGCATGGATATGGTTTCAAGCCAGGCAGACCTATCCTGGAGCTTTCCCTGCTTGCTCAAGGGGCTGCCTGAAATTCTTGCCATTAACTGTCCATACCATTGCTATTTGGTACAGCTCTGTCATTTCTTCAAGGTGTGAGTTCCTCTTATTTTTTCCTTAAAAATGTATTTATTACTGAATTGTAGAGAACAGACTTTTATTGTTATTTGGGGTCTAATGCCACCAGTTTCCTTGGTGCAACATTAGCAGGGGGTTAAGCACTCTGGCTTGTTTTTCTCAGGATAACTTTAAAGCTCTGGTAGAGATGAAGAGGTGAAGGAAGTTAGCATCCACACTGCTCACACAAAAGACTTCAGGTCTCATCAAGTTGAACTGATCACTCTTCAAAAGAGTAGCCCTTAAAATCATTTGGAACTGATCTTCTTTCCCTGAGAAATTTCTTCTTACAAAACAGGTATATGTGGTACAGAAAAATACAGTTATTCATTACCAACTGGTAGCTCCTCATTGCCAGATTACCTTTAATTCACAAGCTAAACCAGAACAGGGAGCACACCTTGTTTTTCTCCCTCTCTGTGTTTTGGATGTTAAACTGTTGACTTTCTTTGATATCAGCAGGCATGTAAAAGGTGGTTACAGAAGACAGAAAAGCAGTGTTACCTCAGGACTTTTTGCTCACAGGCAGAGTAGTTGGTAGGTTGGCCAAAACTGTCTTCGCTCCTCAAAGTAAAATGTATTAAAAGAGAAATGCAGCCCTTGCATATTGCCAGTGCTGTTCTGCTTGGAGAGAAAACTCCATCAGTGCAACTCCCATAAAGACAGATCTCTGCCAAATATAATTTGGAGATGCTGTGGGACTTGGGAATTGGCCCCTCATTAGAGATACAGAGATTTCTCTCTAGAAGGGCAGTTTTCCAGCCTATGAAAATTAATGGGAGATGTACATGTATATGTGGGTAGATTTCAGCTCCCAAACATACTACAAGGTGGGCCAATCCACCAAATTGCACTGAATGTTGTTTCATCACTCCAGAGGCTTCCTGCCTGGTGCCAAATATTTGCAGTTTGAACATCTATTATACTATTAGTGCTGCAGTATATCAACAGATAACTCAGATACAATATAGAAGATATAATTCTCAATATTGTCCACTGATTTTAAATATATGTTTTTTTTTTGTTGTTGTTGTTGTTTTCTTTTAAATATACACAAGTAAAGATAACTAAACAGGATAAGTTGAGCAATTTTTATAATGTCATTTGGTTGATGCTTCAAAGAAAAGCTAATGCTAATGCCTCTCTAAATTGCAATTGGTAAAACTTTACAAGAACTAAAAATTAATATTCTAGAAAGTAAAGACAAAAATAAAATATGAGAACTATAACATCAAAATATATTTGTTTGTTTGTTTTTCTTTTGAATATGTCTCCTGGAATTAGTAAATATATATTTATCCTGCTTGAAGCCCATAGAATAAAGATGCTCATTTCCAGAATGGATGTTCCAAAAAGGCAGCAGGAACTGAGAGCAATTTGGGAACACCATCTCTGAGCTACCATACAGAGGACAGTTTTTAATGTTGAAATAAACTACCGAGAGTTATCTGGAAGCTGTCAGTATAAAACCGCTAAACAATAGGTATATGCGCACACTGTGCTACCTGGCGCATAACTGTGTGGCAAAGAGGTAAAAGGTGATTTGCAGCCAGCGATTAAAAAAGCTTCTTGAAATATTAAGCTCTTCTGTGAAGGGCAATATCCTAAATGTGGAGCTTTTATGTGTACAAAAGCCCAGCTGCAGAAAGAACTATAGGATCTGGGTAGTGTCACCCGACTTAAACCCCACAACTCTGCTCTGGGAAGAAGCACTGCTGCCTACACCTGGAGCAGTGGCTGTGAGCAACATGCAGACTCTTTTGATGAGATTTTGGGTTTCTCACATGGTTTTGCATATCATGGCTAGCTACTTAGAATTTCATTTAGAACTTAAAATTGAGAGATTGATTTTCTGATGAAGTCCACAGGGACGTTTCTCAACCGAGTTAAATGAAAAGGAAATAAATTTGGATAAAACAAATTTGTGAAGGCGGCTTGTTTGCTTTTTCCTCCCTCTATTTTTTTTTTATTTTTTTTTATAATTTTCCTTGCTTTCTGTGGACCTGATGCGAAAAACCACCCTGCTCCTTGCCCAGGGACTCTCTGCTGTCTCCCGTGGCCAGAAGGTGGTTGGCGCAGGTCTCTGCCCGGTGCACCGGTGTGGATGAGGTGTACCCATGTGCCCACGGGCTGCAAGCACCTTGCACCCCTTCTCTCGTTGCTAAGGTACGGGAAGTGTCTATGGATGAAGCCCTTCCTTGCAGCTCCCATAACAGCAACCACTGACTGGGTGAGGAGATTAAAGCGGGAGAAAAAGAGGAATAAAAACAGCAGACCTGGGAATATATTCCATTAAGCATTCTATTGTACTTGCCCAAAAATGATATTCTTGGGAATTTACTCAACATTTTATTACTTGCTGTATTTAAAAATATATACTTCATCCAACTCTTCTCTACACAGTGGTGCTGCTAAACATTTAGCATATTTTATGTGTTCAAATAAACTGGAGAGCATGGCTTGCAATGATAAAGAAAAAGTAGCAATTTACTGGCAGGACTTGATTTCACACTTGTAACTTTTACACAGAGCCTGACATTGTTCGCTTTACTAATTGTAAGACTAATAACTTTTCCAAAGAGCACAGAAGTCTTATTTCACATCTGTGCTAAGACTGAAACCACGATGTAATGTCACAAGTGCCCATAAGGTGTGAGAACCCAGGGTCCAAGGACACGACTAAATCTAAGAATTTCCAGGATCTAATCAGAAATGTCTAAAAAGGATGCAAGCGCCCAAAGTGCAGGCCAGTGCTGGCGAGTGGAGAGGGAGAGGAGTGAGGACACTGGCTGCAAGGTGTAACTAACAGAGCAGTAACCCAAGGTCTTCTGTGGAGATGGGCTTCCCTTGTGCTTCACCCTGCCCATGCCATGTCCATGACCCTGTTGATGGTGGACACTTTCACCAAGAGCCTCCAGGAGCTGTCTCAGGCTCCAGTTCCCACATTTATGGCCCCTATAGCAAGAGTTTTCAGGGGGAGTTTCCTCCTCCAATAGAAAATTTGAAGTCAGAAAAGTGTTGTTGCTGTTTTCTTTAAACACGGTCGTCCATGACTGCATATTTCAATGTTCTTTAAAAAACTTGGAGGACAGAAGTCATCTGCCTCCCATAGTCATTTACCTGGGTACAGGTGTAGCTGAGTGCATTTCCAAATGGTTTTATCAGCCACTCCAAGGTTTTGCCAGAAAAATGACAAAATGCTGCCATTTTGGGGTGGTTGCTGTTTGTAGTGGTGTTTGCTCTGCCTGTGCCTGGGAAAGAAGGACCCTGCAGTCACCCTTGCAAGCCAGGCTCAGGCGTCCCACCATGCACACTCACATCTGCTGCAGACACAGCCCATAACCCAAGTCATCTGAGCCAAGCCAGAATAGTTAAACTTGTCGCCATTTCAGAATTAGAAAAGTGAGTTAAATCTTGGGCTGTCAGCTCAATTTTTCCCCACAGCTTTATGGAACAATCTTATTTTCCCATAGGAAAAAAACATGGGCTTCTAGCAAAGCTTGGTAAGGAGTTATTTTGTTTGCTTTTGCAAGACTATCAACAAACCAAACTATGTAGGCTTGTCTTTAATTGTGAAATTTTTTCCTATCACGCATTTTCCAGCTCCAGACAAGTAGGGTCGCCTGATGTGAAATTCTAAGATTTGTAGGCTTTGTCCTTCGGATGCTGTGAGCTCTCCATATACGTTTTCAGCTAACCGTTTAAGTTAACTGCCATTGTCGCTGCAAATTAGCGTGAGTCTAACAGAAGAGCCCCAGCCATGAAGGGAATCTTTCCATGCACTTCACTCAGTGTTGGCCCCACACCAGTGATGGGTTGCACATCGGGTTCATTTTATCAACCCAAAAGGATGAGGGAGACCAAAAGGAAAAATCCTCATGTTAGTCTTCATCATACAGCTTGCCTTAGAGCCGGGGGCTGTGGTTAGACACAGAACAACCACACCACTGCTAAAAGTTGAGAAAACAAAGCCTTAAACCACACGCGTGACTTTTCCCCCCTTATGTAGACTGGTTGAGGTCAGGGTTGCTCCAGCTGCAGGGTTGAGTTTTATGGTGGAAGGAGCTGCATTTCCAGCAGGAATACATCTTGGGGCATAGTAGGGAGAGAGCCTGTATGAGTGCTGAAGAGTACAGCAAAAGTTTTTGCATACCAGCAGGCTGCTTGCAAAGCTGGACCTTTGCGGGTACTGCATTGAACTACTGTAGGATGGATGATGTGCCAACTGACAGATCACATGGAGCTGACAGAGGTTGCCTTTAGTGGCTTTCTCCTCTGTTTCTTGCAAAGACTAACATGGACAGCCTTCTGTCAGACCCCACTTCCCCAGTGGGTGGCTGTCCCTCCTTTGTGGCCATGTCAAACAGCCTTTGGTGCTACTGGGAGGGGAGGCTGGCCAGCAGCTGGGGTTTCCCGGCAAATGTCCAGGTTATCTTACTGTAAAAATGTGTTGCTTTCAATAGTGCTTGTTATCTCTGTGAAAATAGAGAGTTAAAGACAGAAATATGCATTTAGAAGAGTGTAAGGAATTTCCATGCAATGGGCCACTTTCTGTTGTAGTTGAGAGCAGCTTTCAGAGCCGTCTGAAGGAGTTAATGAATGGGCTTTACTGTGTATGGCACAAGTGAGCAGCTGTGAAGAAAATTAAGATTCCTGTTCTTTGGATCTTCCTATAGATGCTTTTGAAGAGCAGTATAACAAAATCCTGATTTTACGAGGACAATCTGTATTTGGAAGACTTCAGGGCTGGCTGTGAGGTGCTTGCCCTGCCCAGGTGTCCTGCCTGGTGGCAACATCTCTGGCCAAACTGCATTTTGGAGCTTCTGGTATCAGCTAACTCTAGAAACCTTTATTCGTAATACTGCTAACAATATTTTAGCATCTTAAACAATAATTTTGTGCTTTGTAAATGACTGTCTCTATAAAACCACATTTCCTTTCATAACATGCCACTAAGTCACCCAACGACTGACTGACTTAAGAACAAGGTCAGAAGTACAATTATACGTGAAGATAGGTGTAAGACAGAGAGTCAATGCACAGGAAGCTCCTCACACATGCTGGTGCTGCAGACAGGTATTAGTTCTTGTAGAAGTGCTGAAATCCCTGAGGCTGTCAGGGCACTCAAGCTGGAGAGGCGCTGAAGTTATGGTGGGAGAAAAACTCCTGATATGGTGTTTTGAACCCGTCACATATCAGCTTCCTCAGGTTGGTGCACTGCTATCGTTTTCCAAATCGGGTACCAAATATCAGTACCAAAATGCCTTAATTGCTTTCCCAGGGAAGGCAGCAGAAGGTAACCTGGATATTCAACTGCACAAATCTTATGTTATCTTTATTAAAACAAGTTACAAAATTACCTACATTGCATGCATGGGAAGATTTTTTGACATATTCAGAGATGAGCATATGTTAAAATAATCATCTGGAAATAAAAAAGCTCAGAATATCAGAAAAGTCTCTTGCTTTTTTAAATTACTGTTTCTGAGCAATACTAAGAAAACTATAATCCAGAAAGTAACTTTTCAGCACTGATACTGAAACCTGATTTTTTTTTCCTATTAAAAATAATCACGTCTGATAATGAATAAAATTAACCCTAAAAGAAACCCTCCATAATTCTTGAATCCTTCTTACATTTAGCAGTGGGCTCATATTTTTCCCTTCACAGATGTTACAATACGGGTGTCAACACTTTTATTTCTTTGTCCGTAAGTTGAAAATTATGACTGCTTCATAAATTGCTAACGTGCTCGGAAGACGCGGGCCCAGCTGCAGTGCACATGAGTTCAGGCTCCTGCCCGGGCCTCATGTTTCACCATGACCTCAGTTTCCTGTGCTGAATGGGAACCAACGCGAGTGAGCACTTGTAAAACTGTTTTTGAAGAGTGAAGTTATGAAGAGGTGCTGCAGTGTCAAACATCTGTTTCATCCATTACACTCAAATAGCAGCAGCGACTGTACAGTAGGGCAAGAACCATCAATAAATTAAAGCCCTCTGGTGACCACGGTCTCCTAACTCTCTTGAGCTGCCTGGCTCTTGTGCCAATTTGAACCATGAAATAAAGATGCTAAACAAGAAAACAAAACTTCTGCTTATTCTGAGACAGCTCCTTTCTCCAATGATAATTAAGGTTTTCTTGCACAATTGCAGGGTTGCTTTTAGAACAGACAATTCATGGCCTCACCAGTCAGTTCATATTTGTAAATGCTCCTGGTTGGAAGTGGGATTTCAGCCTATTTTAGTAAATACTTATGTTTCTATTATCATTTTTAGTCAAATAATAGCAAGATAAAATAAGCAACATGTTCTTTTTTAGAAAACTATGCAGTTTACAGATGTGTTAGTACTGAAATTCTATATTTGTGATTTCTGGAACCCAATACAGTTAATTACATTAAGATATGTCCTGTAACCACACCACATATCTCTCATCAAAATTGGCATGTGCATTAATTACCTAAGGAAATATATATGCCAGTATAATAGGACAGTTGTTCCTTGTGATAAACTATAAATTTTCTTTCAGACAAGATATCTTGTGCAAAACAAGCAAATTTTCAAAAACAGAGATCTATTTATAGGCTTGGAGGGGGTGGGGGTCTGGGAACTAAACTACCAAGCTAGGCAGTCTGAGAAAATGTTAAGAAGCTGTGAAGTTGTTCACCTCAGGGTTATTGGTTCAGATACTGTTGGGATTAGTCATGTTCACCAGGAGCTGTTACCACCTATCGTCAGCACCTATCCACAGCAGTCAGTGTGGAACTGCTGGGTTACAGAGGGATATTGGGTTGGGTGGGTGTCTAAAATGCAACCCCACAGCTGCTGGCCACCACATTGGCTTTATCTTTCCCCTCCTGACATCCTTCTCTGTTTGCCCTGGTCCCTGCTCAGGCCATGTGAATCAATCTGGGCAAAAGTCTCAGTCCTGCCTGCTCAGCCACCTTTATTGACATACGCTTCTGGTTTGGTTCCCCTGTCTTTCAGACATCTCACTGTTCCTTCATTGACTTAGATTTCCTATGTATGTATAGGAAGAAAATTTTAAAGTGAGGAACAAAGATGTGTAGCAGCATATTGAAATGCTTCTTGGTGGTTTAAGAGCCTCTTGGTGCATACTGGGCCTGGAACTATCTTGGTAAGGAAAAAAAGCTGCTTTTGAACTTTGTTAAAGACACCCGGACAGATCGCCAGCATGTTCAAATGAAAGACAAAGTGAATACTTTCCAAGATATTTTCACCTCCCAGATGTGCTTTTTCATATCCCTGACCCTAATTATCTGTCTTAACAGCACACTATATTGACAGTATTACCGCAGCCCCAAAAGGGACCTGTGCATCCCCATCACCTTCCTTCTTCTCAGTGATACCTTACACAGGCAGAGGGACACACAGGAACAACATAGGATTGGCATCAAAATATCAGTTCTCATGGGAATTGGCAGAGGATCATTGACCCCTGGCAGAGAGCTGGTGTCCTGTCTGACCACAGGCTGCTCTGTACCGTCTTGAGCAATTCAGCATCCTGACCTGACATGGTGCTGGTAGAAGGAGGACTGTTGCAAGGGCATCTCTTTCCCAGCTAGTGGCCAAAATCTCATAACTCAAAAGTTTCTTGAAAAAGTAACAAAGCATCATGATCACATGTCCTCATGGACAGGGAAAAATAAAAATAAAAATAAAAAATGAGAGAGAGAACTTAAATACAAGGATATTTTTATTACTATTATTGTTAATATATATATATATATATTTTAGTGGACTGCATCTCATATAATGCAATATAATCTAATCAGAGTCAACATGCGTCTTTAGGGATCTTGTTCAGCTGGAAAAACAGCCTCCAGAAAAAAATAGAGATGTTATTGTGGCCATGGTTGATGTTACAAACAGAAAGAATAGTTTTATGAAAACATGTTTGGCTAGCAAGTGTGACAAATATCACGTACTGCCTGCATAGCTGTGGAAGGCACCTGGTTCAGGCAGGGCAGAGCACTGATTTCAGCTTACCACATGGAAAGGTGTCTAAAAAATCAGGCAGCTGTCCTCCTAGCTTGCTGCTGAAGATAGCTCACAAAGTAAATGTTGAAGTTGTTGAACTCGTGCCTTTAAAATAGATGCAGTTTTAAGATTTACAGTTTTAATCTGTACCGCAAGAGACAGAGATAACAAAAAATGCTCATTTTTTCAAAATATTTTGGGGGTTTGCACATCTTCCTCTGGTGCAAACTGGAATTGTTCCATTGACTGACTGGTTTGACTAGGAATCCTGTAAAAGAGCAAGTAAAAGACAAATATAAAGCAAAACAAAACTAGAAGTTCTTGGCACTTGGGGATTTGTGTTGGCCAAATGACGAGACTGAATCCCAGAATCTTTGCTTGGAAAGGATATGAAGTCATTGTTCAAACGTGCATATAAACTGGACCTAGAGGGATAAGATTAAAAAAATTTACAGAGTTCAATCTCATAAAACTATCAATTATATGGGACTGTTTGTGTCCATCTCTGTGAATTTTTCTGTAGAACAAATGTTTTGTTTTACTTCTGGGTAGACCATGAAGCTGGCATAAAAATGGTATGCTACCATAAACAAGAGGCCAAGGATTTGCTTAGCAAACATGTTGTGGTTTCATTCACAGAGCAGTTATCGCAGGAGAAATGGATTGGCTGCTATGATATAGGTACATGGATCAAGAGCTTATGAATCCATCTGCCATTTTGCAGAAGAAACCTTTTGCTGTTCTTTGAAAGTAATAGTTTGAGTGTTTGGAAACGGGATTTTCTTCTGGGACCATACAGAATTTCTGCCTTTATGCTACTAATTTAATTTAAGTTTGAGGTCTTAAAGCTAGATGAGATAAGTACAGACTGAAGTGTGCTCATGGTGAAAGAGCTTTTTGCACTCTGAAAGGGAAATATACCATTTTGTGTCTCATATTTCTCTGTTTACATAGCAAAAACTTATGCAAATTCAAAAATTGAATGATTGCAATGATTTTTCTAGATTCTGTACAGTCACTCAAATATAGAATGAAAGTCGAAGGAAGTGGCTATGGAAATCTTGTGTGTTTGCCTCCTGTGTTTGCTGAGGTTGAACATCATAAGATGCTTACAAGTCACTGTGTGACATTGCTGGTGCTGTGGGAAAGGAGCTGGTGAGCAGCTGAGTGCCATTAATTTTAATATAAATCACTGTGATGTGTAGGAGTACAGTCTACATCTCCTCTTCTTCTCTACTTTCTGAGTGATCCTGCTAAATTTTCTAGACAGGGGGGTGTTTAAGGACGCAGCTTTGTGCTCACTGCAGGTCCAATGTTTGCTTGGCCTGTCGTGCTGATGCAACGTCTCTGAATTGGTCTGGCCCCAGACTCTCCTTCCTGCTAGGAAAAATAAAATAATAAAACACAAGTTTCCAAGTGGATCATGGTGGTGTTCTTAATGCCACATTTCACTCCAACACCAGCAGCACTGTTGGACCTTGTTAAAGCAAATTTACAATTGCCTGCTTCCTTAAAGTATTAAATTCAGTGATTCCTTCTGGCTCGTTTCTCATGGTAAGCTTTATGAATGTGTTCAGAAATTTCAAATAGTAAAACAGTCTAATAAAAGAAGTTTGTGTATGTGGAGAAGTCTGTTTGCCTGAATTTGCCAATGAATCACACCATTCCCTAAAGCTTACTCCTGCACCAATTACCTGATTAGTAGGTAGCTGAATATGGGGGATAATGTGGAGGTTAATTCTGATGGATTACCAATGCTCTTTTCAATTGTTTGTGTTTCTACCTCAAAATATTCTATTATACTGGAATATTGTTTTCATGATTTGTAGGATGTAGTAGTGAGCAAATCTCAATCTCAATCTCACTCTCCAGAGTGATTTTGTTGTTTGAAGTATGTTCCTTAAAAAAAAGAAAGAAAAATCAAAAATCAAAAAATCCAATTCTTGTCCAAAGTCTAACTTCTTCACTCTGCCAAATTGGGTTGGAAGCTCATGAGAACGTATCTCCTGTGAGACTTCTGGTGCTTCCTGCCTCGGCTCATGTTGTAAATGTCACAAGCACTTACACAGCTTTTCATGTGGTATTTCAACACCACTGCTGCCATGCTCGGCCAGATCCAGTGGCAGAGATGCTCAAAAGATCACTGAAGAGGGTGGAAAGAAACAGAATGGTTCCTTGTAGAGGTTGTTTTATTTATTGTTTAATTTGCTTTTTTTTTTTTTTCTTTCTATAATACTGGCATATAATCTGGATTTGAATACTAAGTAGAAATACTGTTGTTAAAATTTCACTTCTAATTTTTCTTTGTCACAAACCTGAACATGAAAGACCCCTGCCAAGGCTGCTGGTGGGGTTCATCTTGATGCCTCTGCCCATAGGTAGGCATAGAGGTTGGGTCTAATAATGAAACGCTGCAGAATAATTAAAAACGCAGGAAGTGTTGACTTCAGTCCTGGACCTTTATTCCCATGTTTTTTAAGACCACACATGGTATTTTGTGTAACCAAAACCAGTACCAGGTTGGTGCTGTTGACTCAGAACGGTCCTGAGCAGCCAGATTTGTGGCTGGTCAAGGGGAAGGGTAGTGACTGGTCAGGTTAAGCAAACCTCTCATAGTTTCCCATTCGTTATTTGAAGGCTTGTCAAGTTATGGAAAAGCATTTTAATTAACAACTCACAGACTTTAAAATAAAAATCAATAAGGTGCACATATTTCTTTAAGTGATGTCCAGAGTTTGCCTCCAAAGTTACAGTTTGACAGATTTCCATTAAGTTTATTGGCTTGAGATGATGTGATTGTGTTTTAATATGAAGAATTAATAAAAGATATATGAACTTATATTTATATAACCCAGTACAAAAGGGTCAGTGCATTTCCCACTCTAATTTTCTTCACAGTTTAGATTTAAATGAATTTGATTCTTCAAGGAAAAGCATAATGACATAAAGACATAACCCCGCACTCTGACTCCCACCACCCGCAAGTACACACGTACACCACACACACACACAAAAAAAAAAAAAGGAAAAAAAAAAAAAAAAAGAAAAGGAAGAAAAAGTAAAACAAATCATAGATTATCTTAATTTCTATTGGCTTTATTATTCTCTAGATAAAAGGCTCCTCAACATAAAATGAGAATTCTCAGATCAAACTTTTAAAGAATTCACATATTTACATCAATTTTTAAAAGGTTTTATAACTAATGAACTCAGATTTCTTTTGGCATGGCATAAAATCCATTTGTACAGTTTTTAATTAAGAATGCAGCCTACGCAATTAAAATTAAGGGTAGAGACTTCATCAGATGTCCTGTGAGAACCCCAGTCGAAAAAATTATGTTAATGCTGTATGTCCTAAAAGCATTCTCTGAATGTTGGAAACACTTTATGAGGAATTATTTCTGCTATACAATGAGGTTGTATTTAAAGTTGAAAATTAAGAGCTTTTAATTTTGGAGTGTTAGGACCTTGTTTATCACTAATCACTTTGGCATTTGCTATGCGCTTTCAAATCAGACAAGATCATTTAAAATTCTGCATTTTCTGGAAAATATGTATATGTACTTAAGCTTATATGTATATGTGTATAAACTATATATATATAAGTTGAGACATGCACCCAATCTATAATGCAAATAATGTACATGCAGTCAAAGGAATTCCTAATGTGAATTTTAATATTTAAACTAACAAATGCCATTATTGGGAATATTAAGGCACTTCTTTGTTGAAATGATTAAAATTACATTTGAAATAATGAATGAAATGGACACATAAAAATATAAATAACTCATTTCAAAGGCTACCCTCAGTTGTATAGGAAAGTGAAGTTTAATGTATTTGAAAGGTGCTAAATGAATACTCTAGAAAACAGATTTCTCTTTAGGAAGTGGTGCAGTGTGATCAATAATGGGACAGCTTTTTCCATTTCCAAAACTCTCCAGTTCAGACTCGAAACAACTCCTTTAGTTGTGACTGTTATGGGGCTTTTCAGTGCTGGAGACACACAAGGAGGAATACAGATAGTGAGCCCAGAGCATGTGCAAAGGAGATGATACCAAGACAAAACAAAAAGACGTGATACACTGTTATGCTGAACACTTGTTTCACATTGGGTGCAGGGATTTTCCTTCTTTTCCTTTTCTTTTCTTTTCTTTTCTTGTAATTTTTTTCAGCATAGCTTAATGCAATAAAAATGTTTTATATTTAGAAGAGTAACAAGGGAGCTGAGGCTTAGCTTTGGAAGGCAAGCCAAATTTCATAAGGATTTTAAAGTGTAGAATAAGAAGGTTTGGCTCAGAGGAGAAGTCATTTCCAAGCCAAAGACCTGACATGAAGAAATGTGCAAAGACGCAAGAGAAAGACAGGTTTGGGGGAGGAACATGATGGTGGTGATGGCAGCGAACCAGGCAGGAAGGAGTTCAGGATGCGATGGCCACGATTCATGGTGAGCTGTAGAACATGCAGACCCAGACCCCAGAGGATGTGGTGCTCCCCTTTCTCTAAAACAAAACCAAAACCAACAACTGATTAAGGCTGAAACCTCTGTGTATTAGCACTTGAATTCAATAGTATTTTGGAAGTAGGAGGGTAGAATAAGGTGCTTTTCACTCAACAGCAAGGTCACCAAAATTCAGCAGTGATTCTCAGCATGATGAGTTTTGTGTTCTCATTGCTGTTGCTTATAGGCACTAGAGCTCATAAAAACAAGTGTTTTTTATCTTTCGGTTAGCCAGCAGTCATTAGTCAAAATGGAAAAAAAAAAAAAGATGCCCACCACTGAGTTATAGGTGGCTCTTATCTTTAGAGAGGCTAGTCAACAGCTCCCAGCTACACCATAAATAGCAAAACTCTTACATTGCAACCACCACAGAGTTGATTCTGATCTAATTTACATCCATTTTACATCATTTTAACCCTCTCCCTCCCCCCCCCCCCCCCCATTTTTTTTTTTTTCCAGTGAAGCTGCTTGAGATTTACATGCTTATGAACCAGAGAGAATCAGGCCCTCAGATAGATGTGTATGGCCAAAGATAACATTCTGGCCACAAACCTCATTTTTGTCCTTTCCTCCACCCACAAACCAATAAAATTACACAAGGCTTGAGCCTGAGAGGCCCCCAGATCTGGGCCAAAAATAAATACAAAAATACAATAAAATTTTAATGTGGGGGCCTCGTGCAATCTTTAACTAGTGCAATATTTAACTGTATGAACAAAAGATGAAACAACAGCCAAGAAATACATTTCACCTATAATTCCACTGAATTTAGGAAGAAAGACCAAAGAAAAGGAGGAAAAACCATTCCATAAAATAATAGTAATACTCAGGAACTTTAAAATACCCATAAAATTACAGTACTAAATTATTAGTGCCCATGTTAGATATGCTTTGAGTTTGTCAGAAGCATTTGATGAAAGGCTGTCAAGAGTTTCAAAATGAGTGGAATAAAGTTAGGCCAAGGAAAAAAGAACCATTAGGAATATTAAAAGCAATGTGATTGATCCCCATTGCGATGCCTGGAGAGACGAACAAGGCATGGTTTGGCCCCCAGGACTGTGCTGCAGAAATGTTGAAGAGTTACTGCAGTGGGTGAAGGCTTGATTTCCTGTGGTGGCCTCCCCAGGGGATGGCGCTGGGGGTGTCCTCCTCTGGCCTCACCAGTGCACAGGCATTGCTGAGTCACTGCCCAAAGGAAGGACAAAAATCTCCTTAGTATCCATCCAGAAGTTTGAGAACCAGCAGTTTATGAATACTTCAGTCCACCCTGAGCAGCCAAAGCAAACCAAAGCAAACCAAAGCATGGGGAAAGCACCCCAAGCAGTCCTACAGTGATGTCTCACTCCAAAGTTCTGTACAGTTTCTCCTTCAGGCATTCCCAGCTTACTCAAATCTAGGTACTTTGAGACTTTATGAGAATAACGGTACAGAAAAGCCTGGGGTTGATAAAGAAAATGAAAAACTAGGTCTTTTTCCTTCTAATTAAGACCCTAAATGTTGCCACTGATCTGAAAGGGTTATTGGGGCCAGCTCAGTTTCCCAGGAGGAAGGCGTGGGCAGGGCTGTTGTAACTTCAGGACAATTCCCTGCAAAACTGTAAATCAGAGCTTATGCCAGAAATATATAGAACTTATTTTAATGTAATGACTTATAATTTATACAGCTGGGTGATCTAGTCTGATTCTTCCTAAGCTCTTATCCTTATTTGGCAAAATACCAAAGCTTGTGTTTTGCTTCAGTATGATTTTAGGCAGATGCTTAAAACTAAGCACATCAAGATCTTGTTGACAGAAGCACTTTAATTACTCTGGTCTTATAATGAGAATATTCAAATTTTATGTTGATCCATAGCCTTATAGTTCACAGACACATTCAGAAACTGTACCAGACAAGGCCCTTTCAATCACGAGTGATGGCTTTAATTTTAGCACTGCTGAACAGTCCAGAAGGTCACTACACTGGTATTTGTCCATTATATCCAGATTTACCTTTGGCTTGCTGGACCTTGTGTGCATCATTTCATTTGCCTGTGCCTCAGTTTCTTCAGCCATAAAAGATGAAAAATGGATTCACACCATCAGAAAAATGCCAGGACAGCTGAGGTGAGCAGTTGGAAAGAAGAACCTGGTATTATCTCTACTTCTGCCTTGGGTAGAATTTTTTCCCAGGGTTATTAGGTAATTGATAACCACTCAGATAGAAACATAGAAACGAAAAAAGAGCAGTAGGCACATAGGCCTTTTTTTTTTTTTTTTTCTTGATTCATTTTCCTATGTTTAGTTTGTAATCTATGAGTAAAAGTAACTGTACTGTCAAAACCAGAGGGGCTCGGAAAGCGGTGATCGCTAAAGGTGAGTGCGCGCCCTCCCGATGGAGATGTAGTGCAGGCAGAACAGCCACAGGCTGCACGCTGTGCCATCAATTCCCCTCCAGACCATGACCTGGAGAAATCACCTTCAAGTTGACAGGGGCTTAGGCAATATTTCAGAATCTGGTCAAGATTTTACAACACCAGATACTGTTTCATTCTCCGGGCTTTTTCTGACCAAAGAATTTTTAACTAGGGCAAACTGTCAAGTATGCAGCGGTTTTGTAAAGCAGACTGCAAGCCAAAGAAAACTCGGCCGAGAACACCACATTTATTGATAAAGGGCCTGCACGGCTGTAACGAGATGGGCAAATGCTGTAGCAGGGGCTAGTATGGCTGGGGATGAGGGTTTGCAGGGCACGGCGGTGCCGGTGCTGTGCCGCTTTCCGGCGAGGACTGTTACCACGGCCATAAAGTCATTTGCTGGCTTCAGAAAGCTGCTGTTGCTTTGGTGCAGAGCGCGCGCGGCTGTAAAAACGTAAATCAGCACAGATGCAAGTTTGCTCGAAGACTTTTCCCATGCTGGAGCATTTTCACGTTTCCTGCCAAAGACTGTGTTGCAACCTTTGGCATGCGAGTGTTGTAAGGTTGTTTTTTTATACAACTTCGTGATAATCAGGAGCCAGAGCTCATATTGTAGCAATCTTGTGGCACTTTGAGTTCAGCCATTCAGCAAAAGTTATGTATTTCTTCTACTGGTTAAATGAAATGCCTCCATTTTTCTTAATTGTTTCTGACATTTCACCCATTATTCCCTGAGCCTCCTCAAAGGACGTAAATAGCTCGTAATTCTCTTGCGAGAGCAAGTGTGAGCTGCAGAAATATAAACACCACAGCATTGCTATAAGCCAGTTCTCAGAATATGGATGTTGGTCTGCAGAAAACGAAGCAATCGACAGAGATCAAAAATCCATCTCCGATACGGTTGGTGTGGCAACTAAAAGAGTTGGGCTGATTTCTCCTCTTCCAGATACCCAGAACTAAACATCAGGAACAATTAAAAAATTGTGGTCTTTTGTAAATTACTCCCAGAAGAAATCTTGGAAATCTTTCATTTTAGTCATTTCGGTCCACTGAACCATAAAGCTATTATGAATGAACAAAAATACTAGAGAGAAAATTGAAATACAACGGTAATTAACAATATGAATATATCAAAATAAAACCCAACTGGCGGGATGTGGCCATCAGACACTTTCACACTGTGGTGACCGCGGCCAGGTAGGGCACCTCTGATTTCATACTTTCTCCCTGAAAAGGGCATCTCTGGTTTCATACTTTCTCCCCCTGAAGTGACCAAAATCTGAGCAGCCCCAAGTGATGGGAGGGGGGGGAGAAGAGGGGATGAGAGGCTCTCACAATTTCTGTCTTTCTCAAAAACCTCGCAAGGTGTCCATCTTGTTTACCTTAGAATAATAATTAATAATTCTCATTTTAGGATCTTCCTTTCTGTTACCATATGCTAAATGTCAACAAAGGATTATAGGGAAAAATCATTGAAAATGTGCAGCTATCACAAATAGAGATTTCCCTATGGGTTCTCTAATACTTTACAGACAAATGTTAAAGATTTATTGCACATGAACATCAAACATGGTTTTACTACAGTTCTCATTTGGATCAAATTGACACATTTTACATTCTTTTTAGCCTAATGAGATTCTTTCACTACACATTATATTCCAAGTGACCTCGTACATTAAATTTGTGGCATGGAACAAACCCACTGATATAACAAAGCCCTTTTCTTACCAACTTTTGTATGTTTTACGAAAAGAAAAGAAAGAGTTTAACAGAATCATGTCCTGAGCATTCATTTTCTAATTGCTGCTCAAGATAAAGTAATATATGTACTGTGCAGGCTAACATGTTATGCCAAATTTTCATTTTTCAGTGTTCACAGTTCACTATTCTTTTGAACTTTGATTGCAATCTGAATACACACAAGTTCAGACATAGTCCAAATTTTTAAACTTATGCTTAATACATGAGTGGGTTTCTGCTCATAGACAAAGCTCCTGGAAGGATTTTGCCTTTGGTGTTCAGAATCAGGTCCCCAAAACTGACCAAAACCTGGTTGCTGGAGTCTGACTTCTGATAGCAATTCACTGCAAAAACCTTCCCAGCAGCTTTGCACAGTGGAATATTTGTTTTTGCACATGATTAAGTGATTAAATAAAAAAAAATCTGTACTGGAAAGTAATTTTTTTTTTTTTTTGGCTTATCAAAATGATTAGTAATGGAATGTAAGTTTTTAACACTGTGCTGTAATGTTGTACCAGGAGAAGGTAGCAGATGACCTTGAAAGGAGGTGAAAGGAAACTAGAAAATGTTAATTAAAATTATTAGTGCTGTTTGAGGTGCTTATCTTGTTTACTGCTAAGGTGTTGCTCCCTTCTGCATAATTAGGGGTAATTTTACTTACTTTCAAGTCTGTAATTTTAAATATCACAAAGTTTTATCTTCCAACAAGAAGTAATTCATTATTGGTTTGTATGTAACTGCTTGATGTTTTAATCAATATATGCAACTTCCAGAAAGTCTGTTAGAATTTGTCAAGAGGTTTTATACATCTTTTATACTGTAGGATTAGGCATGGTATATGAAGCCGAAATCCCATTTAGTAATGAAATTTAAACATAATTCTGTGTTTATGATGTGAAGATATATTTTTGCTTGATCTGTCCTTTTCCGTTTCCCTTTATCCATGATTATTGGAGGACAATGATATCTGGAAAACAAACCAGAGTGAAGTTAAATCCATTTGAACACAAAGAGTTACTGTCAGTTAATCCTAATAGAGACAATACCGATTTTTTAACTAAACTGCTTAAGAAATGAATATGTCTTGCATGCTTTCAATTTGTTTTAAATCCTAATGTGCAGAGCTCTTTGCTGTTGTCTAATATTTGCATAAAATATTTAATCTTGTACTTTAAATTAATGATATTAAAGGTCTAAATGTTTGAAAAATGTTGTTGTCAGAACAATGTAATCTTTTCTCTCCAGACTTCTTCATATAATTGTGGTGCCCTTATCCTAATATACTTGTAACCTTCCTCTGCATTGTCCTGCGCTGAATGTACTCTGCCAGGACTTTCTTAATTTAGAGATTTCTCTACTTTATTTTTTAATGTTAAACAGTGGGGTGGGGAAGCTCCTCTGCTCGTCAGGACGTGCAGCAGAACGAACTAGTTCCCGAAATGGGCTGTGAGATGGAAGGGCACGAATGGGGGTCTGGGCATCAGTGGGTGGTGGGATGCAGGGATGGGGGTGGTGAGTGCTATAGCCCTGCTCCTGGCTGGCTCCACTGGCATGAGCAAGGGGCACTTTTAATTTTGCCTGCTGTAGCAGTTGTGATAAAAATATCGCTGCTCTTTTATCTTCAGCAGAGCAATTAATGACATGCAGGGTACTTGAAGTCCCGTAATTTTTTAACCACTGGCATAGTAGGTAGAAAGAAGCATACCATTGCCATGAGGCTTTAATTAAACCATGAAAAAAAATGGAAAATGTCTTCAGGAGTACATATTAAAATAGGCAAGTAGCTTCAATTCATTTTCTTAAATTTATTGAGTACTGAGCAGGTTGAAAGTTTGCCGGGTTAATGTAATAACTTAATACAGAAGTTGTGTAAGGGAATATACCCTCTTTTTTGTGTATGCTTCATGAGTCAACTGTGCCTACAGGTGGGTTGAGCTGAAGTGGTGTAAGCAGGTCATTAATTAATTAAACAAGCTAAAGCCAATGTGCACTCTGTGAAGAACAGGGAAGTGGGGGGTTTAAGTTTGTGGAGCCCCATTGCTGCTATGGGGCACAGCCAGGCTTGTGTCCTTCATTGCCTATTGATGAAGATCATCCTGGAGGAAGAGTTACAACCAGGAGTCTCAGTAAAGAACCAGCAGGTGCCCATGGTGCAATGCTTACCCTTTTGTGGATGGAAAGGGATTCCAGGTATTTGGTGTCCACCTGCAATTACCTGTGTAAAATAAATACAGTGTGTTGTAATGTAGCTCATGTGCATGGACTAAATTGTCGCTGTAAAAGCAACAGATCTTTAGTATCACAGGGCAGTGCCGAGGCCCCCATATATACCCTTGTTTCTCCCAGCGGCATCCCACTCACTGACCTTCGTGGTTGAGCAGAACAGCCGCTGTCGCTTCTGGGGTGCCGCTGTAGATGCCCGGTGTTGGCTCCCTTAATTCCTCAGTTACCACCTCCTCGGTGCTGCAAGAGCCCCTGCAGCCGAGCTGCTCTGACAGCAGGCGCTGCCAGCCTGGGGAGGCTGCAAGCAGCCGCCAGCCAGAGCAGAGCCAGGATGCTGGCACGGCTGGGAGGGTCCTGCCAGCTGCCGGGCTCGTCCTGGCTCCTCTCTTACTCTGGAAGAGCTGCTATTTCATGGTGACTGCTCAAAAGCAGGGGCTACAGCATAGCAGCCAGGTTGGGGAAGAAAAGGAATTAATTCAGCTTGGAGATACAATAGATGGGGAAGGCAGTAAGGCAAAGAGGCACATGAAGAATCTCAAGAGCAGAAGACAGCAATATTTTCAGGGATTTATGTGGCACTAAAAGGGATGTATTATGGCAAGTAGATGAAAGGACATATTATACTGCCATATTTGATGCATGGCCACATAATCACACTAAACTGAATTTTGAATAAGAATGGAAGAAGATTCCTGTAGTCAATTGGAACTACAGGGAGAATTTAAATAGTAGACCTAATAATATGAGGAGCTGCTCTTCTCAGCGGCATGAGGTTAACATCGGTACTCCTGAGGAGGAGAGCCATGGAAAAATTAATGGCACAAGTTGTCAGAATTCCCTTGTTTTTATGTCAGAGTGCACGAGTGCCCAAGCTCTGGCTGTGGTTCACAACACCATGGGGAGAGGTGTGCTGAGACAACCACTCACTTTCTGCATCACTCCGCTCTTCCTTTGAAGACCTCCCAGCCAAATAATGTTGGCACCCAGGTATTTTCTTTGATTCCATTTGGCTTGCCCAAAGAAGACCAAAACCTCCAAGCACAATGCCAAGCTTGAAGAGCTTGCACTGTCCCCAGATCTGTGCCAGAGCATGAACCATGCATGCTTAGCCATCACTTAGTCCAGGTTCCCGTGAAAGGCTCATGAACCAGAGCAAAGCTCTAAAGAAACCTGGTCCAAGTCTCACATTTGTAACAAAGCTCCAAACCTGGGCAGTTTGGGGCTGTTTGTTCCAAACATTTCAAACAGTTCCAGTGACATCTAGTGGGGAGGAAACCCCTGTGAACGGCTCCAGCCTTTCGGAAAAATCCCATTATCCTTTATTTTCTTTTAACCCACTGGGCAATAGTTTCCTACTGAAAAAAACTCAGCTGTGGTTTGTGTGCCATACACCATGATTGAAAAATAGTTTCATAGTCCACTGAGAATTTCTCCTTTCTGGAAACATTTCATATATTAAGGACCATTTGGAATTTTCTCTGGGACATTCCACTAGATCTAAAATAAACTCATGAAAGAAGGTCACAAAGTCTTAGGGAAAAAAAAAGAAAAAAAAAAAAAAAACACCTCTTGGAAATTTAAATTACTCGGAAAACAACAATAAAAATCTCAGTCCAATAGTTGCTACCCTATTAAATATAAGTGTAACTAAATATAGTTAAACTGATATAAAATTAGCTAGGAAGCAAAACCAGGTCATCTTTATTCCCTCCCATCTCACGCTGTCTTCTGCACTGCCTCCCTGCCCACCTTTAGGACATTTTTCTTTCTGGCATTGTCCATTAAATGAAGAAGAGGCTGCAAGCACCGACCACACTTGGCTTACTCACACAGCTACATTTTTCTTTTATTTCAGTCAGGTTGAGCAAAAGTCCTTTCTGAAGCACTTGATTCCCTCACATCCTTTTACTCCCTCCACTTTGGGCACTATGCAGTGCCACCCAGGTTGTTCTCAGTTAAGAAGCAGCTCAAATTTTAGGCTCACAAGACACAGCTTTATACAGCAAATGTCACTGCTGAACAGGTTTCCTGAACAAGGCAGGTGTATCACCAAGGTATATGGTCATTTTGTAGAAACACAGCAACAGGGAAAGTTGCTAACGTCAGAGAGGTGGCCATTCAAAGTTCAGAAGTAAGGTCTCAGTATTTCTCAGGAAGAAAGATCATGGCAAAGCAAGAATGCTTTTTTTTCCTTAAATGGAAAGATTGCACCACTAGAGTTTGGAGGAAACTTATGCATGTACATAGTCCTTTTAGTTCCTGAATTAGGAACACTGGACTCGTGACTTTTTGTACATTTTCAAAAAGTAGAGAAAGAAATACAATATTACCTTTGGGTTGTTGTGTGGGCGCAGTTAAACTGACCTGCCACTGTAGGAATCTCACAAGGTCCAGAAGCATCAAAGCTTTGAAAACGCATAGTTATTTTGAAGCTTGTCCAACCAATGTAGGCTGTGTGGGCTTGCAAAATTTGTCTGAAAATTTCACAAGAACTTTGTTTCTCCCAAGTTTCCAGTTCTACCCTTGATCCTGGCTGGAGTCTGGACCTACACTCACAAATACATATTAAAAAAGAATTAGAAACAACATTTAGCCTGGTTGTTTTTAAAAGTTTCAGTTTTATTTTGCAATAAATTTTGGATGCAGGCTCTAAGAATCATGTTCCTGTGACAAGGGCAGCTGTGTTTCAGCAAAGAAACTGAAATGAGTCACCAGTTTTCTTTCTCTCTCATTTTTGTTTTCCTTAATCCAAGAAAAAAAAAAAAAATAATAATCTAGACTGAAAAATATCAGCTTTGCTCTTTGTGGATGGGAAAGACAGAAAAGTTCTGTTCCCAGGTCTTGCAACAGAACTGGTGTGTGAACAAGACTCTTCACTTCAGCCGCTGCATTGCAGCCCCTCCAGCTAAAAGTGTGCCCAAGCTCGTCATGGCTGACCGGCACCCTGCAAAGCACTTGGTGATGCATGGAAATCTGACGGTTCAGATGGTGTGGAGCCTCCTCCTTATTTTCAGATAACAAAGGCAGCTGAAAATCGTTTCAACTGTTTCCCAAACTTTTTTTTTTTTTTTTTTTTTTTCCACTCAAATTATTGGTTTTGTTGGCACAGAGACTTCAGGATCCCACCTGCAATGGGGAAAGATACACTGCTGGAGATGCTCTCCCAGCTAAATCCTCTATGGATGAAGTTGAAAACTTCTGGGTTCAATAATCCCTGCTTTTCATCACAGCACAATAATTCAACATTGATTCACACTTGTAAAGTACTTGCAGTTTTGTAGAGAGAAGCAAAATTATTTATCATGTTCCACTTTAACTTCCTTCAAAATGCTTGGAAACTGTATTTTGTTATTCTTCGTTGTAAAATCACTGATTTTTTTTTTTTATTTATTTTATTTTTTACAGTACATTTGTATTGCTTTTGTGAAATAGCAAAACAAAGAAAAAAAGAAACAAACGAAAAACACCAAACCACATTCTTTTCATAGTATTAATTTGGTTTGGTATAAAAATCAGCTTTTGCCAATGAAAATGCATTCCTTTTCGCAAAGACATGTCTTGGTCTCTATTGTGTATGCGAAGGCGTTGAGGTCAGAGGGTAAATTTCTCTTAGTTTCAGACTATTTCTATGGCTGAATATCACATGATTAGCAGTGTTTGGTCACTGCTGGGAGAGACTGGAGAGAAAGGAAGGTCAGGTGGGTGTCGGGAGAAAATCAGAGAGAATTACTATAAAATATGTGCAGCTAAGTGAGAAAATCAGCATCTGCTAGCTGTTTTTTATTCTTTCTTTTTTTTTTTGAAATCAGAGGAAATGTTATGAACACATTGTTTTGGGGTTTGTTATAATTCTGAAGGGAGAAAACGATGAGGATGAAGGTGGGAGCTTGGAGAATGCAAATAGGAGGCGACCATTGACAGCAGAAGCCGTAACAGCAATACTATTTTTCATGATGACTTCAATCCCACAGAAGACAAATTAGGTAAAGAGAGAAATAAACCACCTCTCTGGGTTCCTTGAAGCCCTGGTTGTGAAGCTCCTGGACATCTGGGGAGATGTTGCCATATCCAAAACAGCCCAAACCAGCCCAGCTTCAGCTAAGGATGTGAAGTCCAGGAGCCTCTCTGGGTAGATATAAGCCCTGCAAAGGTCTTTTCCAAGGGGAGCTCAAAGGCTCCTTCATGCCCTAAAGACACAGATTCTACAGGCAGTGGGAGGTTGTTACAACTTGATCATATTCTGCAAGCTTGGTGCTGCCACCTTTTTCCCCTCCGAATCCAACCCTTTGGCAATGATGTGAGCCATGGAGAGAATTTGGGGCAATATGTGTGAGGAACAGAAATTGTCTTTCTCTCCAAATCTGACTTGTAGTCTTTTTGAATAATTACAAGAAAAGTTTTGATTATCCTGTAATTATGATTTTGTAAGGGCACTATTCTTCCTCCCCTCCTCCTATGGGAATGCCCTTCACTGATGAGTAAATCTCCAAAATCTCCCTCCTAGGGACACTTCTGCTCTGTTTTCCTATCACAGCAGTGAATCCTGCCTGGCTGTTTGTCCTGAGCTTCTCACTTGCTGCACCTAGCTTACTTCTTGAGAAGTTTCCCCCACGGCCCATTTCAGAGTGATTCAGTATAACCACGATGGAATTGGGAATCTCTTCAAACCTGTAGAAACTCCGAGACAGTAGAAGGTGCACTCAGAAATGATAACCTACTGGCTGTCTCACATCAGCGGCACAGGGAGCCCAGAGAAGTTTAACACCTGCTTTGGAGATACTCCATTTATGATCTGTTGATGTTTAATAGCTGTGAATATTGAGTTAATGTTTGGAAAGTTATGGGTTTTGACGTTGCCTTCGGCATTTATCATATCTATTTTCCTTCAGGGGATGCTGTGAAGGCCCTCCGTGCGGTCAGGGAGGCAGACCACCATCCAGCTGGGCTTGCTCTAGGATGCAATAAATAAAGCATGGGGGAAGACACCGCTCTGCCATACGGTCCTTCCCTCCACCTTGCAGTTGCATCCAGCCCTGCTTTTGCTGCTCCTGAAAGGAGAAACTTCAGTTTCTCTTCTTGCAGAGATCTCCACAGCCTGTTTGTTCCTAAGTGCCAACAGAGAGGAAAAGTTCAGTTGGTTGCTGCTGCTGCTGCTGCCCTGTTCTTGCTCGGGCTCCTCTTCAACACCCACTGCAAGAACTTAGCTGTAATCGTAAGGTCTCCTCTACTTCAATAAGAAATACAATATTCAAAGTGTGTTCCTGATAGGTGGTTTGGCAGGTGCACAGGAGAGGGTGGGACAGCCCCTCTGGGGGGTGTCAGCCCCCGTGCCCTGCAGCCCCTGCACCGTGCGCTCAGCCACCGCATGCTGCGTTCAGCCGAAAATGATGCCAAAGAGGCAAAACAAAGCGTATTGTGTTTGGCCTATCTTGCAAAAAATTATGCATTGAAAAAGAATACTGTGGAAGCAGAGTAAGTACAACATACACGGCAAAGTGTCTTGTTGCTTCTCTGAGACAAAGGCAGACAAAATTAATCAGTGATGATTTGTTGTGCCAGAAAATGCACGCTTCTGACTATCTGTGGCAGATTATTGCCAAGGAAATAGTTCCTCAATATCCCAGGCACATTCCTGACCTGTATATTATGAAGTTATTTCTGCTTTATGATTTGTAACCTGTAAAATGCCTCTGATCTTAATAAATGAGAGCTTGTTGCCTCCTGAAATCCACTGTATTTCATCTTTTGCTTTCCTCCTTTGGCAGTGTTGTTATTTAGACTGAGTTAACATTAGTATTCTCTCTGAGCATATACACTTCCATGAATTCGATATCATCGCTGCGAGCTAGCACCCTTAGGACGCTATGACACCATCCATATGACATATGATCATGTGTGGAAGCATAGCTGGAGGCTTTATGGAAAACACTGAGGATTTCCCAACCTGTACTTTTTTTTTTTTTTTTTTTTTACTTTTTTTTTCTTTTTCCACTTCCCCACAAGGAAATGTCGTGGACGTTTTTAATTGTTTAATCAAGCCTATGACCCATGGCTAGGTCTCGAAACTTAATAGTAAACCCATAGCAAGCAAATTACACGGGGCTGTCTTATCAAAAGCCTTCCTATAGAATAGTTCAAGTAGCCTGAGGTTCAGCCTGATCCAGCTTCTGAAAATGAAGGCCCTACCCTTGGTCGATGTATAGGAGTTTTCTTGATGCTTACGGGGGTTCTGGTGGCAGGGCAACTGGCGTGCTGCCACAGTGGGACATTGCATGTCCCAGGCGGGTTCCCTCGAGCTGCCCAAAGCCACCCTCTGCCAGTCATATGGGAAAATCAATATTCTTAGAAAACCCATGGCATGAACCCCTTCTACACCTCCCAGTGCCTCAGATGCAAACAGCACAAAAGGATGAAACTTGCCCTTGCCCTTATGAATTGCATGGGTTCCCCAGGAATTTGGGAACCATGGCTCCCACCCTGTGCCCACACAGAGCGAGGTGCTAAGTCTGAGCAAACATTTTGATGTTCAAGTGATCCAGATTATTTCATTGTGCTCAGCTCACCACATTTTCAGTAAAAAGGAGAACACCAGCACATCACCAGCAATAACACCAAGAGATAACAGCTGAATGTGGGAGCACTCATGGTAACAGAAGGCTGGGTGCTCAGGAGAGGTAGGTGGAGGGCAGCATCCTCCCCAAAACCCATAACACAATTCCAGCCCCTGCAAGCCCTGAAAAAGCCAGACATCTCCTGAAACCGTTTTACGAGTGCACATGGAGAAACTGCAGAAAATATAACTGTTTGTGAATAAAATGGAAATTAGTGCTGTTGTGTTCACCTGTAAGTTTTCCTTTAAAGCCAGTGATTGCATTTGAAACCTGCAATTCTCAACAAAAAGAGAAAAGTTCAGTGCTGATTGCTGGATATTTGGACCTCCCAGTGCAAACATTAACTGGCTGAGAGGCACTCTGGAATGTAATGAAGGAAACAATACTGGGAAGGGAGCCAAACGCAGAAACACTGGCGCCTGCAACCTAGGGATTTGCCTCCTAGTAATAGGAGCTGAACAAGGCCCAGCACTTCTGTTAGGCTGGAAATGACATACTGTGATCCTTGACTTAGCCAAAGGGATTTTAAATGGAGGAAAGAGCTGGCAAGACAAAATCTCCTGCACTTTTCACAGTGTTTTCTAAAACAAGCAAAGGAAATCAGGAGAAAAGACTGTAGTCTATTACATTTGATCCAGTTAAGTCAAGAGTGGAAGCTTTTTAACTGCTGTTATTATTTTTTATACTTTCTCATCATGTCACACCACCCAGAAAGCACAGACATAAAGCAGAAACTTGAAACTGCTTTCATTCAAGAAGAAGGGCACCCCAACATTGCGTTATTGACAGGAGGTCTGAAAAAACTGACAGCTGCAGAAATTGTACAGTTGAAGTTCAATTCCCAGGAGCGGGAACAATATACTGATGGTATTAATTCCGTTTGGAATTGTTAAAATAAGAAAAGGTTATGGGCTGAGGAAGGGACCTGGTATTTTTTTTCTTGTAACAAAGGCGAACCTTCCTTCTTCCCTGGTGTCCTTGGACTGTCATCTCCAACCTTTTGAAACTGTATCTGATTATCCATGTGGCAATTAATCATAATTAAGCAGGCTTGAGATTTGGAAAGGTACAAAGAAGGTGGCTATAGATCTGGCTTTTGTCCTGAGTAACCTCTTTTTTTTTTTTTCTCTTCTTTTTTTGGCTGCTGAATCTTGTGTTCAGAGCCATGAGAGAGAGGACTGCAAAACTGTGTGGAAAAAAAAAAAAAAAAAAAAAGAAAAAAAAAAAAAAGAGAGAGAGAGGTAGAAATAACAGAGAATGCATTTGTGTGTGTGTGTGTGTGTGTGTATTTGCGCGTGCATGCTTTAGCACCAGAGCCACCGGCATCCTGGTTGTTCTTTCTTTCTTTCTCTTTTTGGACATCGCAGTCCCTAGAAACTAAGTTCCAGCAAACTTGGACACAGCCCATTTCCAAGAGGAAGCTAGGTAACAAATTACCTTTCTAATGCCAAGTGATTTGGATCCATTCTTACAAACCAGATTTTTTCAATTTATTACAGGAAAACATTCAATCATTATACGCTGGCACTCTGTCTGGGGCACATGGAACACCATTCTACCCACCCCGCCCACATACAGTTTTTAAAGGCTTAGTAAGCCCAGAATGTCTTCTTATTAAATGTTTTATATATTTATAATTAAAATACTGGGCTGGCATTAGAATCATTTTAACAGATGTAACCTGACACAGGCTTTCTCTGCCCAGGGTCAGGCTGGGAAACAATGGCTTCTTTAACTCCTGCCTTCTGCTCAGGTTTCTGTTTGCACATGGGTCCAATTTGTCCCATTTATGATTAGGTTTAAGTAAGTTGATGTGCTATTTATTTAGGAGAATTGCCATTTCAGACTATTACCATATTCCCCTACAATATACATTACAGTGTGGTCTATGCCTGCACTGTCCATTATTAGGTTATTATGGTCCCGAATATGGTCCCAATTCACCAAAACAACAACAACTAACTTGATTCAGGCATTAAGTGATTTACTGCAGCCCTTTACGTTGGAATTAGCGTACATACTGCTCGCAAAAGCCAACACCCCCCTCTTCACCCCCAACCCTAAAGGCTTACAAGGGCCATGTGCTGGCATGTGAAAGAGACTTAAATGTCTAGGTAATTGATTTAAATGTCAGGTATGAATGCTGGGCAGGGAAAAATGAAGGGGCAGGGTCTGCCTTCTTGTAAAACAGACCAAGGTGCTGCTCACCGTCACCGAGTGTGGCAGGATTGGGTTCAGCAGTAGGAGATGCTGGGAAGAGCTCACTACCAGCCACCACAGTCTCATCCTGTGGAGCTGACAGTCCCAGTTTCTCTGTGTGTTACCAATAAAATAAGCTTGCTCCATCTCTGATGCAGCATTGAGGAAAAGCGAAGGTAATTTATAACGACCGGCCTCAAACATGTGGCTGGTCCTTTGCTCCCCTGCTCTGCAATGCAACCCCCTGCCCCTGCCATAGAGGAGCGTGGTGACTGAAGCCAAAGGACTTTTCAGCAGCTCTTCAGCTCCCCCCAGCTGTGGCAGCCCCTGCCAAACGGCAGCTCACCGCTTCCAAATCCCCGGGCATCATCACACTGCCTCCAGCACCAGCTGGGGTGCATGGATGTGACCATCTCCCACGACAGGCTCTGAAACTCCGAGACCGTCCCTCCCAGCCGCAGCAAGGGGCTGTGTTTCTGTTCTTGGACAAAGCTCACGACCAACAGCTGTAATTCACATAAGAATAAATCCATAACCACAACCCCGGTGTGCTCCAAACGCTGCGGTGAACCAGTGGCCGATCAGCCCTGAAGCGCACACCGCGCTCCTGGCACCACACCTCCCAGCCCTGCCGTGGGGCCATCGGTCACCGGCCTCCAGCCAGGAGGTTCCCAGCCTCCTTCCCAATTTCTGTGCTTTGCCAGGCGTGTCTCAGCCTACTTGCCAGTGACTTATTTCTGCACTCTGCCAGGCGTGAGCCCTGCATGACGAGGGAGATGGTGATTGCAGAGCAGCCCTGAGCTTACTCATCATCTCCTCGTAGGCACCTGCTCGAGTAGTGGCCCACTGACCACCAAGGTGCTCACTTCTGGGTTTTGGAGCTAGGAGGGTGACCACAAGTGCTGCTGGGGGTACCAGGGCCCTGAGAAGCCCAGCAGCCCATGGATCTGGGGCACACAGAGGAGCCAGAGGAGGCTCTGGTCAGCGGGCAGCTCATGGGGCACAGTACACAGGCCTGACACAGAGCCGAGGTGCGTGGAGGGGGAAGAAACTGACACCTCAAGAAGCAGAAAAAGAGGGGGAAATAGGGTTGGCTTTTCAGTTCTGCTCCATGCATTGCTCAGCAAGGCCAGGTGGCATGCAGAGCTCTTTCAACAGGAGGGAAAAAAGTGGAAATAAGGCTTTTTCTGGACTCAGGGGACCCAATGGTTTTTCTCACTGTGGCCACTCAACAAATCCACTTCCAGGCCAAGGTGAAGGTTGTGAATGGAGATGAAATTCCAGCTGGCTGCTTGCACAGCCCAGGTGGGAGGTAGCCAGAAGCCATAAGATGCGCTACCACTTAAGAAAAGGAAAACCTTAAGATTTAAAATCCTGCCCTCTCCGCAGGCATCCGACATTCACAAGTGGCTTCTGCCCATGTAGTCAGACTGCTGGTCTGGGGTCTGCAAGGCACCCTGTTAGTAACACACAGATATACCTGGTTCTGTTTACACTTACATGGTGCATGATCTGTCCTGAGAATAACCTGTTGGTAAATTAAACTGAGACACACAAGAGGTTAGAAAATGAAGTTAAGTGCTCACCATCCAGGACACAACTATGGCTAGATTCAACATTTCGATCAATGGGGAGGTAAAAAGCAATCACAGTTGCATATTTACTACTCTCTATTTCACTGAGATAAGATGTGAGAGTAACTTTGCTTTTCTCTCTCAGTAGGGGCTTTAAGGTGATCCTTACTTAGACATCTCCAGGAAAACAACAGAGCTAAATGTGAGGATTAAAACTGCAAGCCTGGAGCCCATGGTTGCTCTGCCTTTTGGAGGTGAGATGGATTTCTCCATGTGGGATCCCTGCCTGCCTCCTCCAGTGTCCTGCCCACAGCTCTCCACTGAGCGGGGGCCCCGAAGTGCCCGCAGCGTGCCGCTTTGGGACCCCTTCCAGATCGTTTGGAAGTCAGGCTTGGAGCCTGCTCCAGACACCGAGCCATGTAACATGGAGCTATGAGAACTTGGGAAAACCTTCTTGGCAAAACCTCCTTTTTTTCTTTTTTTTTTTTTCTTTCTTCCCAAATCCCTAAATTGACCAAGCTTGTGAATCTTGCCTGAGTTTGATTAAAGTCAATAGGGAATTTTAAACCAAAGAGGAAAAAAATCAGGGTAGCAAGAAAAAACATCTTTTTTTTTTTTTTTTTTTTTTCTAATTCTGTAGTGGATTCCTCCTGTGGCAGCCCCCCCTTCCCCAGCCCCCCTGAGCACAGCCCCTGGCACGTGCAGCCTGCTGCAGATGGATCGCGAGCGGCACGCGCGGCCCTGCAGAGCTGGCACACAGATGTTGGCGTCGCGCTCGCCAGCCAGGCAGTGTTTTGGGGAGATGGCATGCTGCTACTGCATGGGAAAAGGAAGGAGGGGGGGCTCCACTGAGGCTGGGGAGCCCCCCTGCCTTTCTTGGCTGTGGCATCCGTCCCCATCCCATCCCCAAGCCCGTTCCATGGGGGCAGCAGGTGCGCTGCCTCGGGGGGCACCTCAGTTCTCTCCTCCCTGTGGATCTGATTGCTTTAATTTGGGCGCAGTTGTGGCCCCCACTGCTGGAACCAGGTTCAGGACTCACCGGTACCAAGGGATTTGCTGTGGGATATGCTGAGCAGCATGCTGGGGCCTGATCCAGCCAGGGGCAGAGGATGCTGAGCACTCTCAGAGGGGTTTACTCTACAGTTTAGCCACACAGACCATGGCTGCTCAACTTTTAAATATTTTTATAATGTCCCTGACCTTGTTTGTGTGGATGAGGACCATATGTGAGTTTAAGTCTTGCTTTCTCTATGAAGGGTCAGGCCTGGACTGAGTGATGTGGGGAGGAGTTTCCCATCCTGACTTTTGCCTTTTCCTTGCATGCAGGAGGTGACATTCAGAGTTAAGACAGCGTGTTCTGTGAAGAAGATGGACAGGAGAATCAGCAGGAAAGCTCAGGAGGTGAAGGCACCTCCCAAGCACTGCTACTGGTTCCCTTCAGTCTCAGGAGAGCTGCTAGCTGAGCACTCTCTGGAAATGTCCACAGAGACCCTACACCACAACCCTGCATCTCTCCTGTCCTGCAGCCTTGGGGAGCTCATGCAAAAGCTGAAAGCCAGAAAAAAAAAAAAAAAAAAAAAAAAAAAAAACTATGAAATATGAAATGCTGCTGGCATATAGCAATCCAGGGGGGGATTTGGAAGCTGGAAGACAAATGCAGCCCCACCTCCTGCTCAAAACCAAGCAAGATCAGGTTAGGTTGGCTGTAAGTATCTGTTAAACAAAATAATCTGAATGTGTACATGTCCTTAAATTTGCACGGTGCTCCGTACATCAGAGTCCTGCTACTAGAACAAATACAACATTGCATTTATTCCTACAATGGTCTTAAAAGGACTGAGAAGTCTTGGTCTGCCCCCTAGTATGGAGCAAGACACTGTGCCACTGCAACCTGTCAGCAGCTCCCTGTCTCCTTAGCGTGAGCTCCGTCTCTGTTATGGGATTGTGATTTCAGCTTTTGCACTTTTTTTCTTTTCCCAAAAGTGTTCTTAATAGTTCAGCTTGGTGGACCGAATATCCAGAATAAGCCTGCCTTTTGGGGATTTTATATTGCCATGCACAATCTATAGCTGTGCATATACCTGCTGGGGTATGTATGTAGGTGTATGACTGAAGTTCTCATGAGCCAGTTTTTAAGACTATCAGTAATGGGTTTTTAGGTTTTACTAATTTTGTTGGAAGGGTTGTCCAGGGGTCATGCAGTCCTACCTCCTTCTCCTAGTAGGTCCAACTAGATCAGAATGTCTTGTCAAAGCAAATTTTGAGTATGTCCAGTGTATCCAATTCAGATATTTGAGCAGCAGATAATTCCAAAATATGCAGACATCTCGTAGCCTCCCCCGAGCCATTTACATTGAATTCTCAACAGTTTGGGGGGGCTTTTTTCAGTGTTTCTGAGCAGTGATCTACCTAGGAGCGCAGCTCAGTGCAGGGCTGGAAATGGTCGCGACAAAACCCTGTTTAAAAGTCTGTTGTAGTACAGATCAAACCGAGGAAACCTCATCCTGCCATCTGGAGTCCGACCGAGCGGTGGAACGGCGCCAGGTTTGTGGAGGTGCTCACAGGCACCCAGCTACTGCTGGCACCAAGGATGTGGTGCAGGATGGAGCATCCCCGGGATGCATGAAGCTGGGCTGGGGAAACGGCCGGGAGGGGGGCACACCCCAGCAGGGGAGGCATCCCCGGGGGAGGCAGCCCAGCCTCTGGCTCTTCCAAGCCCTGCTCAGTGCTAAATCGCAGGACCTTTCTTCTTGCAAGCTTCCCTCTCTCTCTCTCTTTTTTTTTTTTCATTTGCTTTGTGTTTACTCTGGCCTTGAACCGCTTAGCTTTGCTCCAGGCACAAAATCAAGTGGCTTTCCTCTTGTTCTTCTCTTACCTGGCCTCAGATACAGCAAAACCAAATCCTCAAGGAAAATTTAATGCGCTTCATATTGGCTCCCTCAATAGCAAAAGAGAAAAAAAAAATACAAAAAGACAAAAAAAGACCCCATCCCCACACAGCCAAACTTTATGGACTAGCAGCAAGCACTCTCCTCCCTGCCTCTAGGGAAGTGGAGGGATCTTATTTATTTTAGCAGACCGTTCATTAGCTATCAAGAGAGAGGGATGGATGCACTCAGACAGAGAAAGCTGGGGTATAAAGCTGCAGCTAACAAGTCAGCGCTGTGCACACTCCTCACGTACCTGGCCCACTGGAGAATTGTGAGAATCACTCTGTAAGGCAACAGCTCTCACTGATCTTTTGGACACCTTGAGAAAATAATGTACTTGAAGGCACTGTGTCAGAACTTAGGCCGTATTTCTGCTTCCCGCTTTACTTCTTAAACCAAGGAGAGCCTCCCTTCTGCTTTCAGCCCATTCTGGACCAGGCCCGAGGAGCTCACTGCCGCTTGACCTGTGTTTCGCCTCGTGCAACCTCGCACCTCGAGCTGGAGGCGCGGTGATTGCTGCGCTTCTCTTGGCTCTTGCTTTCCGCAAGTGCGAATTTCCTGTTGGCTCTGTTTTGTGCATTTTGATATTTAATTTTTTTATTATTATTATTTTTTAGCCACGCTCTTCACCCCAGGCCTGTGAGGAATATTCAAGAGGAAAGTGAAGGTCAGGAAATGAAGTTCCCAGGCGCTGAGGGTTTTGCTGTGGTGAGCTGTGAGGCTGCAGCTGCGCACGGTTATGGGAAGTCCTGGCTGCCCCTGCACATTCCCCACAGCAAATATCAGCTCTCTACCCCATCATGCTTTTACCTTCATGGCGTCAATGCAGTGACAGGTACGAGATGTTGTTTTGCACGAGGGAATAGTGTAGGTTACATCCTCAGCTAATGCAAAATGGCATAATGACATGCTGATTGATACCCGCCAGTAGACTGGCTCAACAGCTGGTTACCCAAATACAGGTAAAACCCCTGGTAAGGTGAAATTTCAAAGCTTCTGTGTCCCTCGACACAGAAAACTGCATGGAGGAAAGGTGCATCCACAGGGTGCGGCTATGGATGGTCCCTCAACGCTGAAGCTTGAAGGCACTTAGATACTGGTAGGAAATGCTGTCACAGCTTCTAGCAATTAAACTAAAACGAGGAACGTGGCACTCAGGAAACCAAAGGAAGGATGTGTGAGCAAAGACTGATTGTGTGGTTACATGAACCTGGAGCTGGAATTCATACATTTCCAGACTTTCTAGAATTGGCTTAGTTTCTTCTAAAACCAAATATGTCCCATGAGACTTAGTCCCACAATCTCGCGCCGCGATGCATGCACAGCTCCCCACTGCCAGGTAAAATGCTGCTGCTGGAAAAGTGACCGTCTTTGAAGCCTATTCAAATGAGTTTAAACATGACTTTCTGTAGTTGCTTTTGAGAATAAATATCAGCCTAGAAAGGAGAACTCACATTGCTCTATAAGTAACATTTTTACCTCGGTGTTCTCATTCTGCATGGGAAATATCAGCAATTTTGTGGTCAAGCTCATTATTTGCTTTGTACAGGACTACGATGTTTTAAGCCAAGGAACGAGCTCTGCTCCTCATTCATGTAATCAAAGGGCCGAGTATTCCTACTGATATTTAATACATTTCATCTCCATCTTTTAATGCATACATTGAAGTATACTGTATCTTTAAAAAAAAATCTCAGCTTTGACTGTTAATTTAGCTTCCCACATACAGTCTCATTTACTGTTATCTATTTTTATTCTCACTGGGGATTAGGTAAGCAACTAGCAGTATTTCCAGCTGTCCTTTTAGCATCACTATTTGAAAACTGTAGACCACAAAGAACATAATTACAAAAACAAATTGCTGGTACAACTGCTCCGTTAATAAGCAGGGACCTGTTGTAAGTTCTGAAACTTAGAAAGACCATTTCAGTCTTCAGTTTTCATTAAACTGTGGCTGCAGCGAGCAGATATAATTGCATTTCTTTTCTTTTTAAAGGCTACAGGTTACCTGAAGTAATTTGTATATAACTTTTTTCTCTGTAAGTCCAAATCAACTCTCTCAATGGAAAACATTACATCTGAGGGGTCATTCCGCAAGTGTTTTGCATTAGTGCAAAAATTGCATTCATGTACTAAGATGTTTAAGCACCTACAAAGTTGTCGCCAACCATCTGCACTGCTGGTAGCACTAAATCAGACGGGTACATACGTAAAGCCAATGTAATTTATCTGTCAAGCAGTATTTCATTTAAAACATATTCCTGTAAAATATGAAATACTTAGAGGCACCCACTTTCCTATTTGAGTTTGATGTTTTCCATTACTGCATGAGTAAAATTGTCTTTTTAATGGACCAAGAAAATCTTTGTGTGCTGCAGCTCCAGCATTAGGAAAGGGGCTTTGATTTGCATTATGTTAATAGGCAATTACCAGTGCATGAGAAACGGAAGATCTTGCATGTCTGTGTGTTTTGGGGGCTGCTCCCTCGGCTCCTCTCCAAGCATGCGGACCAGTGAGGATGCCAGCTCAGGTGAGCCTTCCCACTGCATCTCCATGCACAACACAAGCACCTGATCCAGAGCAAAACATGTAGAAACCAAAGTGCTGTTTCACAGCCTTGTAGAGAAAGCTAGGTGAGCTTTATGAAGCTTGAGTTTAATCTTTGACTCAGATTCCTGTGAGAAGCCTTCTAAGACTGGAAATACCTTGTACTGTGCTTTACCATTCCCCATGAACTGACAGACTTACATGCCATGTAAGCTATGGCACCAACACATATAATTTTAGAGTTCATGAACCAAATTGTATATGCAAAAAAACTGAGGTGGAGGTGGATGGAGAAATAATCTTATTTTGTCCAATTCTGCACATTCTGCAAGGTACAGTGTTAATAAAACATTTTCAATAAACAAACTAACCAGCCATAAGTTGCTGTTTTTAATATAAGACACAAAGTCTCTGTACGATTTTTCCAGATCCTGCACCTGATTAATGACATACCACTTTGGCTGAATTTATGTTCAGGGAAAGTGCAGGGTGTGCTTCCTTCACAAACAGAAACAAGATGTGCAGGCTCCTTCCTTACCTGTACCATATGCCCAAGCAAGCTGGATGAGAGGATAGGATACAGGCAGCTCGTGGTATGAGCATTCACTGCTAGCTAGGGGCACCGGGGTGTTCAGGTTTCACCCTCCAAACCAAAAGTCTCAGTTGGCAAAATGGGACAGGATCCCTCTGAGTGAAGTTATTTTAGTATAGCAATGTAAGACGTATAAACTGCAAAAATTATACAAGTAGCTGGAGAAATAGAGCATCTGTTCACAGAAAGGACAAATAAGTAATCAAACACATTGTAATTTTAAACATCAAATAAGTTCTGATCATACCAAAAGAGCGTAAGTTCAGGATCTGCTATTAAAAGAAATATGTTGTTACAATCAGGATATTGATAATGTCATAATAATAATCTCAGAAGTGATAAAACTACATTTGTCTCTGCTCTGCATCTGATGATGCAATTGTACTCAAATTCGCATGTACAGCATCTTGAATGTGAAAACTGAGGCCTTGATACAGTCATAGAAAATCTGATGTATAAGTATATGAAACCAGAGGAACATCCCAAATTTTAAAAACATTCCCAAACTGAATAGCCTCCATATTTAAGAGGCTCATACACATCTACAGCAAAGCTGACTGGAATGAAGAATGTCAAACTTCAGTTTATGTGATTTTCTCCTAGAAAACCCCAAGCTCCATCCCAAACTCTGATGCCCCTTTCCAGCCGTGACTGTTAATTATGGACCTGCTACTTCATGTCCAGCCAGAACACGAGGAGGAGCCCTGCACCAGATCGTGCCATACAGCATCTTGCAAGGCCAGTAATAGTAGAGATGAAGAAACGTGAAACTGCCAGTGGGAACAAGTGGATGTAGAATTTTGTGGTTACCTTTGGCCTTGAACCCTGGGACATGGGTAGCAGACCATTCAGGGCCAGAACCAGCACTTCATAGCTGACATCTCTTAGCAAAAGAATACCAAATGTGAATACCTCATACCTAAATATGCCTCTGGAAAAGAGTACATCAAGTGTTCCTTTTCAGGCTGGCATGGAAAGAGCAACATGGCATTGGTCAAAACAGACCTTGTATAAAAGCATTCACTAAGGGTCCATAAATGTATTGCCTGGTACATCTTTCAGATCCCTAATTCAACATCTCTCTCTCTGCCCTATTTCTCCCACCCAGAGCACAACAGAAACATTTTCACTGAAAAGATTGCCAGCTGCCTGCCAGGAAGAGTTTCTCCGGAGGATACAGTCTGCCAGCAACAGGGGAGAAAGTGGAGGATGATCTGCAAAGAGGGAGGTTTCTGGGAAACCTCTGTGGCCTGAAAAGGGGGGTGAAAATAAGTGCTTGCTTACACTGTTGGTCTAACTTTTAAATCAGTTTTTAATTGCATGAAAAGCCATCCTCATCCCTTTTGATTACATCCTTCTATTGCCCTCAGAACCACAGCATCTGAACATCTTATTAATAAAAGCTATTTTGGAAAATAAAACTTCTTTGGAATATATGAGGATTAACATTATATATAGACCACGATGGCTTAAAAGAGATTGTTATGGTCTATTGTGCAAATACATATTTACTAGACCTTTTGAAATACAGATCATGCAAATATGTATTCAGGGACTTTTAAAAATGCAGATTATTGACCTGACAGATCATAAAGGCTCCTTTGAAACCATTCTGGGTTACAGTATCATGTAAATACTTATTTAGGCAATTTTTAAGAATTTTTACTACTACAGTCAGTGAAAATCCTCATGAAAATAAATGTTTTGCTCACCTGACAGCCACAGCCATTTCAAAACCTCAATACATCCTTCTCCCATGTTTGCAAACCCCAACTCCATCCTTTCTGGGGGTGGCAGAGCTTTGTTCTGCACGGTACAACATCATGTCCCAGTGAGGTGGTGACCATCTGGAGTTATCTGGGTCTGAAACCAAGCTGGGTACAAGGGAGTGGGAGCTGCAGCAAGACCCAGTCCCCTAATAAAGAACCTATACATGCTACAGCTCAAGTTTTAGGCATTTAGGTGTTATCTCGGGGTTAGGAAGATGACCAGCAGACCCATGGAAAGTTCCTTCAGCTCCCCATGCATAGGAAATAACCCTTCTGTCCTCAGCAGAAGACAGCTTGTGCCAATTTCAGAGGTCATGACAAGGTGTGACAGCAGCAAAGGATTACAGATTGTGCCATCGCCTTCCCCACGTGCAGGTGGGGTGATGCCTTGAAGCCACGTGAGAAGGACCAGGAGACTGAGCACAGGAGAGAGGACCAGCCAGAAAACCTAGAAAGCATCACCCATGGCCAACCCAGGTGAGCACCAAGCATCTACTCTAACCTCACCTACCCCTTTCCCCTCCCACACCTCTGCCCTGCAGCCAACCCACCCGCAGCAGCACCCAGAAAGAGTTGAGCTGGGTAAGAGGGAGCAGGCCCAGGAAAAATGTTCCTCCTCCCCACCTCAGTTATGGCTTGCCTTCCCGAGCAGGGCAAGAAGAGGTCTTTGCTGATGAAATATTTTATGGCATAAACAGAAAAACGAGGAGTCATCTTGCAGAGGCTGCATAGAAGCAGCCGTGCAGGCCTAACCTCCAGCTCCCGCAGCACGGGGTGAACTTCAGCTGGTCACTCTGGGGAGGAAAAGAGCATTCCTTAGCAGCAATTTCCTGAACCAATTGGTATTCTCAGTTTCAAACAGATCTCTTATTATTCAATATTAAATCAATAAAGCAATGACATTTGTTAATTTGTATTCAGGCATATGAGTAAGAAAGGAAAGCAACTTTTTTTTTGTATACATGGCCCAGTAGTACAATGGCTGTTATGTTTTGTTATGTGTTATAATAACACAGTCTTCCAAGAATGCTTGCATATGTGTTAAACTGATTGTGCCAGGTGATTGCAACGTTCCTGGAGCACAGACACTGCCTTGATGAATAGTGGTGTAAATGCTCCAGCAATTTTGCACATAAATGTGTCAGCTCTGGTCTACATAATGGAGAGAGGTCCTTTCATGGACTGGATAAAAGTGGGTTTATGAATCATGGAAAAACATGCTTCCCATGGAAAAAAGCATGTTAGTGAATTTTCTTCAGAAAAATCCTTAAAAAAAAAAGCCCTTTGCCTGGAATCTGGCCAGAGCATTTTAGTACTTTTATCATTCTGATGGTCGAGGAGAGCTGTTCATGGTGATTAAGAGGGGTGTGTGGGTTTTTTTAAAGATACAACTACAAACAAAAGGTAGTAAATTTAATTTTCATTAGGGTAAAATTACTGTTCTCTTACTATGAGCAGGAACACACATTAACAAAAACTCCTTGTTACTTTCTCTCTGCAGATCTGGCTTCTATTTTCCGCGGCTATAGGAAGGTTTGACTTAACGTTCACTATTCAACAAGGCACCATAAAATCTCCCACAAGAAAATTTACTGTAGGTGTATAGTAAATCACATAAAGGGTATGCATGCTCATTTATAAAACACAGACTCCTTCCATTGTATGAACAACAATTAAGGGGCGTACCTTAAGAACACCCCATTTTTAAGGTTATTTTTTGGCAGTTGGACAACTTAAGACAATAAAAATATCTCACAATGGTACAAACATAGGAGAGAATAGGAAAAATCAAACTTTGGGCAGTTTTTCCATACTGACATAGCAAGGGGAGTTCTGAAATTAATTCTTGCCGGTGTTCTGCTGTTGTGCTTCACACAGCCAGGATGGGCATGGGACATGCAGTGCCCCAGCCTCGGGGCTGGCCACAGCCCCTTGTGAGACTCTGCTGTAGGAGTGCTGCCTGAGCCCT
Source organism: Aythya marila (assembly GCF_965140915.1). Classification (NCBI taxonomy): domain Eukaryota; kingdom Metazoa; phylum Chordata; class Aves; order Anseriformes; family Anatidae; genus Aythya; species Aythya marila. Next base: position 2,119,350 of record NC_139048.1, read on the forward strand.
GCTAGCACACAGTTCCACCTGAACAACAGTCCTGCCTCCACCGGGGATGTTGAGTCTATAAATGGTTACTCGTATGAATGCAGCAAACTCTGCGGTGCAAGCAGCCATCTTCTTGTTGCATTTGGGCTAAATAAAATAACAAAATTTAATTTTTATTCATGCAAGGATGCTGCAAACCTGGACTGAGGTGCCTAAGCTAAATTAGTTCCCATTTCATTTTACCTGTTATCTGAGGGGCAAGCATTGCTCTTACTGGCTTTGATGACAAACTCCTATCCAAGTGGGATCTTGCCTGAAACTGTGCAGAAGACGGAGTCAAACATCACCCTGCTCTTTTGGTTTTGGTGCATTTCCTCAGTTGCACCTTCTGACCTTCTTTTATGGCTGTGCTGCAGAGAGGAGAAATGATTTTGTGTATTGATGCCCCCACCTTATACCTTTATAGAGAAGAGAATTTCGGGAAAAGGCAGTAAAGCCCTCCTGTTTCATTACCTGTTCAATGAGCCCCTCTCCTCAGGGATGGACAGCCCTGTGCCCACACATCTGACCCATCCCTGGGGCTTCCCACCCTGACCCATGCCCCACTGGCAGGATGCATGGGGAGGGGGCAAAGCACAGACTAGATCATCAGCATCATCACAGGACCATCCTCCTTCACTTCTTAAAGCCACCCCAGAAGCTAGAATTAGGGGATTTGGGGAAAACAGATCCTGCTGTAGGGCCATAATCAGAGCACCTGAAGTAGCCCTGGTCTCTGGGGAGTGCTGGGGGAAGTGAGAAGCTGGTTACTGCACAGACAAGTGACTGTGAAATCCTGGTTTATTCTTCCTGCAATAAAAGCGTGTTAGTTCATCAAGGACGCGGCTCTGCGGCAGCGTCACTTCCATGTGGGGCAGGGCAGCACAAGTACAGCTCAGCCCCACCGCTCCTTCTGACACCAGAAGAGTCCAAGGCCATAAGTAATTTCACAGTACTTAATATATTGTTTCTGATATTATGTTTGTTTTTTTGTTTTGTTTTGTTTTGTTTTTTGTACCCTTTGGCAGCTAACCTCCATGGAAAGGTGCCCATGGGCAGTGGTGAAATATCACTGTAAAGGTACAGGCTCTGCCAGGATGCTTGGGCAGCTCTTGGCCATTCCTGCCCATCTTCAGTCTTCCTTTCTTTACCTTACCACTACAAACCATTTACATTCAGTTACCTAAATGCTTACTTATGGAGTGTATATTCAGATTTCTTCAGGGGAAAAAAAAATCCAACAACGCTATTATGTTATCTCATAAAAACCTGGTTACATCAACAGTCTTCTTTATGGTTTTATTCTTCTCCAGCTAAACTTGGAGGTTTTCCTCTCATTAAGGTCAACAGTATAGAAACAAAATTTGACATCTGAACTATAAAAACTTTTCCAGGAAATAATAATAATAATAATAATAACAAAAAAGGAAAACAAAAGCCAAGAACTAAGTGTGATGGAGGGTGCATTGGGGTTTTCCACAAGCCTAACACTGCTCCAGTATCTAACTTTCTGCAGTTTGCTTCCATAATGAAATAAAAAACAACCCCCCAAAACAAACAAACCCCCTCTTTTTGTTGGATGATACATAGCCCAAGAGTTTGTGGACTAGGAATCACAATGGATCAGCTAATGTTTTTGAGGCTTGGGGGTGTTTCTTTAGAGACAGGATACAGTATTTCCTACAACTCCAGTCTATAGTCTACATAGCACTGCCTCTGCAAAATTCCTCTTCCCAACCCTTGTCTCAAATGTGTCCATTTTCCTTAAACTTCTGATCTCAAATAACCTTGGAGGTTTCACACAATGCAGAGGAACCCCAGAAAATAATAAAGGTATTTTGTGAAATACTGCTTAGTCTCTGGGATAAACCTGGAGCACTGACTTGTATAGCTAGAGGCTTATTTTTAGATCCTCCAGAGAATATGTATGAAAAACGGAAGAGAGAGAGAGACAGAGAGGGAGAGAAAGAACAATTTAAATCATCATAACTTCATAAACCAGATTTTTGGTACGATTATTTGATAAAACATAGCTGAAAATATATTTACAATCAAAACGGGTTTATTGAGATTTTAAAGCTATTGCCTAAAAAAAAAAAAAAAAAAAAAAAGTGTTTGCTTTGCGTTAGCTCCTCCAAGAGGACAAAACTGTAAAAAAGTAAAAAACAAAACAAAACAAAACAAAAACAACCATAATACCTTAATGAATGTGCCTATTTTCACCAAATTATCAGAATGGCCAGTTTAAAGTCCATTTTTTTTCCCCGTGGAGAGTGGGAAAACTGTTTCTGGAGAGCTCTGAGAGAGAACCTCTACAATTTGCAACTTCACAGTACTGATAAATTGGATTCCCCTTCTCCCCTTTCCCCTTCCCCTTCCCCTTCCTCTTTCCTCTTTCCTTTCCCCTTCCCCTTCCCCTTCCCCTCTCATCTTTTCTCCTTTTCCTTTCTTTTTCTTTTTCTTTTTCTTTTTCTTTTTCTTTTTCTTTTTCTTTTTCTTTTTCTTTTTCTTTTTCTTTTTCTTTTTCTTTTTCTTTTTCTTTTTCTTTTTCTTTTTCTTTTTCTTTTTCTTTCTTTTTCTTTTTCTTTTTCTTTTTCTTTTTCTTTTTCTTTTTCTTTTTCTTTTTCTTTTTCTTTCTCTTTCTCTTTCTCTTTTTCTTTTTTCCTTTTCCATTTCCTTTTCTTTTTTTCTTTCCCTTTTTCTTTCCCTTTTTTCTTGCATTGCCATTGTAGAAAGGTGAGGTCTTTGTAGAAAGGCCAGGAGGGAGAGGGCTGTATGGAAAGGGAAGTATATTTTACGGCACTTTCATTACTCAACTTGATGAGAGCTAATAAAAATTCTTAATTGAAAATAAGTACCTTAATGACAATATCATAATCAGGAGTTATATTTCCTATTTATTTCAATATAAAATACCTTGCTTTCTGAACAAATAGTAGCAAATTATTGTGAACAGTTTTAGTTATTGGTTAAAATGTTAGAAAGATAGTAAATATGATTTTAAGTAGAATAACCTGCAATAGGTTTTTCACCGCAACTTTCTTTTCTGTTGCTAAAAACAATATAAGATAGCCTCCTAATTGTTATTGAAACATATACGGCTGCTTTCCCATATCTTTATTTGGCTTTTCGGCTGCAGAGTCAGCATTTAATCCAACCATTTGTGACATGGTTAACACCCACAACCATTTCCTGTTATGCCTCACACTGACTATAGTGGGCTGCTGTATATTTTCCAACGCCCACTCTGCTGTCTTTACAATCAGATTATGCCATTAGACATAGACAATGAATCACTGTAATTGTTCTAATATGACCAAACTGCCAGCAAGCATTAACCCTTTCTCAGGACTTTGCAGTTAATTCTGTATGGACCTGTGGTTACAAGGTGCTAAGAGCCTTCAATGTTTTTAGAATAAAGAAATGTTCAATAAAATTAAAAAAAAAAAAAGTAAACAAACAAAATAATTAAAAAACAAAACAAACATTTGAAACACTTTTTTGGTTTGCTGTTCTGTCTACAGCATGATTGATGAGTCTAACCAAAGACAAGAAAAAAAAAAAAAAAAAAAAAAGATGTGAATGAGTGGTTTTAATCATAAGAATTTCTACAGTGGATTTTTGTAGAAATCAGCTTCAAGAAGTGAGAACAGCATTTGGTTCTTCTGGGTGAGACAAGAATCTCATTTTGTGCTTCTTTGAGAGTTTTCTTCCAGATGTAATGAAGGTGTAAAGCCAAGCATATTGTCAATGTATCCTGCCCCAGCTACAGTGCTATAAAATGTCTCCTTACATACACATTCATGTTGACATACTACAAAAACACTTATATATAAATAGGTGTTTCCTACCCCAGGGATTTATCTTCCCAATACCCTTTTGTTGAAATGCTTGCAGTAAATCGGCTACTGATCAAAGAAATGCTACTCATTGCAATGAGTGGAGGACTAATTGGAAATCAAAGGTCTATTAGCATTGGAAATGCCATTTCTACAGCGGTCTGAAGAATTTTGCAATTTGTTTAGGCCCCAAACTAACCCTCATAAAACAAAACAAAATCTCTATACAGACACCTTTTAACATTAATTTTGTCTTATATCAGATTAGGACTTAATATGAATTTCTGATTTGAGTAATTAAAGTCTTATTATTTAAGTGGATATTTTCAGTTTAATGAGGATTCTGGGAATTGGCTTGCCCTGTTCCACCTATAGTCAATGGTAACAACTGAACCCAAAGCAGGAAGAGCAGGACAAGATCAGGTACTGTGGGTGCTGTACCTGTCTCCCCTCCTGATTTCACAGCTATAGAAGATGAGCAGTCACCTTTAAAATGTCTCCTTCATCTACTTATTTCTTTGTGTAGTGTGGCAAACTTGGTTCAGTTTCTTGAAACAAGTATGCTAGGTATAAGGAAATCCAGGAAAGAATAACAGGAAACAAACAAACAAACAAAAAAGAAAACACACACACACACGAAACAACACTTTTTTTTTCTTTTTTTTTTTTTTTTCTTTTTTTTTTTTTTTTTTCCCCTCTAGGATTCCTGCAGGATTCTTGGGGAAACAAAAGCAAACAAACAACTCAAAATGTCTAAGAACCAAAACCAAATTATTAGATATAGAGAAAATAAACCCCTATCCCCCTAAAAATCAGGCTAATATAGGTAAAACATCAAAGAAAACTTAAAATTCCAGAGCCATCTATGGGAAATATCTATACGTAGATATTAGGGGAGGAACTCATGAAGAAGGTGAATTATTTTTAAAGCCAAGAAAAGTCTTGAAAAACTATTGTAGCAGTGAGTGCTTTAAGGATTGAGTACCTGAGCAACTAATGCAGATTATATGCAAACCACCGTTATCTTAGTTACTCAGGACTGAGTATAAATCCATGTCAACAGAGTGTGGAGGAGCTCACTGCTGCTCATGGGGCACCAGACAGCACGGAGACCCCAATGAAGCTAGCAGCAAACCCTGGTTTGTAACCCACGACCCCATGGCAGAGTATATGCTATTGAACCACAGTCCAGTTTTGGACCACAGCTGTTTCACTAATGGGCAGCAAATCCTCTCCAGCTGGGTTTTGGCACTTGGCACTTGCACTCCTTCAGGCCTGAATCTCCAGCAAAGTCAATGTCCCAGTCACATGTGCCATTGGGTTCCCACCATGAGAGATGTGGAAAGAGACCCAAACTGTGGGCTCCTGCATGGGACTTTCAGGCCTGTGCCCTCAAATTACATATTTGAATGAGAATCTGTATGAGCAAGGTATGACTAAGGACTAAGGAATGCAGCCTAGTATATGTAATGTGCTTTAGAACCTTTTGGGATGAAACTGTTTTATAAATGCCTGCTACAGCTCCATTACTTTCACTTCAGCTTTTATAACTTTGGCAAAAATGTTCCTGTCAGGATGAAACTTGGCTGCTTCTCCTCAGCTTGGGAGGGAACCTTTTTTTTCCAAATCTGAGGAATCTGGTTTGGCTGAATTTCAGTTCATTTAATGTAAAAAAATTGAAAACATTTGACATTAAGACCTTTTTCTGAACTCGGCTCAAGACAGCTTTGTCTTTTAATACTAAGTTTGGCAAGCTGTTACTAGGCTCTTTTTGGAATATTTTCCAAAAATTCGTTCCCCTTCATCTCTTGGTAACATATGTCCTATTTGCCATCCTTAATCCTGTTTCCCAAATAATTCACTACTGTTGGTATATAAGATATGTTTATACTTCAGACTGAACAATACATATTCCAATGTGTTTAAAACTTATTTGCAAATTAGTTTCCAAACAGCACACCACATCATGCAGCATTGTGTCTAATCAAATAGCACAGTGTCATTCCACCTGATACAACATTTTTGAAGTTAATGTCAAATGTATTCAGCTGATAATATATGTAAAATAGAGCAAAGACTTTTTGGAAAACAGAAGAGGTCCTACATTTATGTTTTCTTTTGGTGGAAGTGGTTGGTTGGTTGATTTTTTTTTGTTTGACTGTTTGTTTTTTTAATCATTGTTTCAGGAAAACACAGTATAGAGACAGGAGAGATTTTTAAACAACCATACAACTCTATAGCAATATATGTGTGTATATATATATATATCCAGAAGGATCTTCGGAAGGCAATAAGCTACCTACTGATGACACAGAGAATGTGTGAACTGCTGTTCACAGTACACTCAAAACGGAGCTCATCAAATGTTTTTGAGGATGATGCCTAGCAAACATGGCATTGTGTAGATTTTTGTCATGCTGCAGTAAGGCTATGAATGGCAAAAACACCTGAAGTGACAATTGCTGCTGTAAAGCCCAGTTCAACCATCATGAGGCTTCGGCAATACCCATGGGAGGATCTGTGTGGGGAGCCCTGAGCCACTGCTGGGAGAAGGGCAGAAGGAGAAGCACAAAGATGAGACAGAACAGAGACCAGAAGGGAGAGAGAAGGATGTCAATGGGCAAAACCCAGCAAAGCAGCACCTTGTGGAGAGAACAAGAAACCCCAACCCAGTTCAGTAAGTGTACTGAAGCTAAATGTACTTCTGGCATTTCTCATTGGCTCTCACATTGGCTTAGATTTTTCAATTTTATTTATTTATTTATTTATTTATTTATTTATTTATTTATTTATTTATTTTTATGGAGATAGAAAATCTGGTTCAGGAAACCGGAATATATATGGAATAGATACCTTTTTTGTTTTGTTTTTGTTTTGTTTTCTCCTTGATTTTGTGTTAAAGATATAGACTGACTATGTAAGAATCACCTCAGTAAAGCTGTGAATGATTTATGACATGAATAATCCCAGACAAGTGCAGGGAGTGAGGCAGGAAGTGCCATGCTGGTTTGTGTTCTACACAGCTCAGACAGAAAAAAAAATATATATATATATATTCAAGAACTCAAAATGAGCAAAATCTCCTCAACACTCCAATGTTTTAGTTCATTTTACTGGAGTTCTCAGCACCAAGACTCTTTTCTCAATGTATTGGACAATGTCAGTCCTTTTCTTTCTCAGTTCACCCACTGATAATCCACTTCCTCAGCTAATGAAACCTGTTGTTTTTCAATGTCTCCAGTGCTTTGAAACACAAAAACCTGCAAGTTCCTTCCATCCTATCTTTAGTTAATTCTCTGTCTTTCTGAAGAGGCTTTTGGACATAGTGTCTTTGCTTCTATTAGCAATGCAGGACATGAGAAAGCACAGGAAGATGTCCAGAAGCCAGAAAAGACCATTTGGTAGAACTGATCGTCCTGAAGGACTTCCATGTCTCCCCACAATTTAAACACACAATAGCTGTAAAACATTTCACTGCCATACAAACACGTGTATGTGGGTGCACATGGCACTGCTGCAGAAATATTGCCAGTTTCACTACAACGGCTCAGAGCTGGCACAGAGCACAAGACCATGTCCATTTCCCAAGGGTGCAGAGGGTCGGCTGGGCTTCTTCTTACCCAACTGCCCTGCCCAGCAATGACTGCAGCATGGGACCTTCTGCCAGGACTGAGCTTCTGCACGCTCCTTCCAAGTAGACTTTAAGGACCATGCCCTGGTCCACTTGGCAGAAACATTAAAATCTCGTAAAAAGTGGACATTGGACGTTTTGTTTTCCCCATGCACAGACTTCCCACCAAACCCTTTCCCCATGGGGCCTTTCTAACCTTGCTGATGGCTTGCAATAGTACCAGCTTTCATATCAGCTTTCACTTTTATTGCATATTTCTCATACAAATGCACACCCAGTCCCCTCTTGCCATGGTCAGGACCCCTGCCCCCAGCTCAGGCTGCCCAAAGCCCCCCAGCCTGGCCTTGCACACTGCCAGGGATGGGGCACCCACAGCTCTGGGCACCCTGCACCAGGGCCTCACCACCCTCTGAGTAAAGAATTTCCTCTTTATATCTAATCTAAATCCTCTCTTTCAATTTAGAAAGAGCAGTCCAACATACTAAAACTCTCAACTTCAATTGATCCTCATTCTTTTGAGATTTTAAATTAATTTACTGCACTACAAATAAAAGAAAGGTAACAATTAAAGTGTCTCGGTGCAGACTGAAGAGGTATCTGTGCTGGGTTGTTGAAAGTGCACAGCCCACTCAAGGGGATGAGTGCGGGGGAGAGAAAACACATGGCTGAGGTATGACATGGCTGAGACAGAAAAGGACAAGGCAAGCAGCCAGGGCATGGCCAGTGAGACACAATCCATCCATGCTCCGAAATGATCATTCCCTGCTGCTGGTACCACTTCCTAGCACTGCTGACTGTACCTGATAGCACAGGAAGGACAAAGGGAAGCTTGTGCTGGCAGTTCAACGAGGCCCGTTTTCAGATGGCGAGGAGAGCTATGTGAAAGGGCCAGTGTGTAGGGAAAGAGCAGTCACATTTTGCCTTTGTGAAAATAAAAAATCAGATTGTGCATTAACCACTTCACGGCAAGGGAAGAAACATGCAAAAGTTACAACTTAAAGAGAAATGAAACAAAGGAAAGCTTTCAAACATTGAATAAAAGCCTCCTTATGTTCTATCTCCCTGTGTTTCCTGATGTGTGCATGCATTGCATCTTTAGGGAAAGGAGAGTTATTTTCTTAGATTCCTTGAAAAACTTATATTTTATAATTAATAAAATAAAAGAAAAGATCAATCAGCATAATCACTAGAAACAAGACTTGCCTGTGATTTTCAAATCTTCTGAGTTTAAGTTTCATTTCTAGTGTGTATGTGGTATTGAGGGAATATTTTTATACTTTTTATTCAGAGTTGCATTGCAGAGGTCATGGTAAACCGGAGCTAGGGCTATTCAAAGTTATGTTCATGCTTATAAACTATCTTGACTGCTATAGGCTCTGATATTTTCTTTAGAGACAAAACATACCCTCACACTCACTCTTCAGTATGCAGTTGAGCTATCTCAGGAGTCTGGGCTTTGTTTTTCTTTTAATTTTATTTGAAACTCTTCCAAACCCTGGAAGGGTTTCAAATCAGAGAGAGATCTTACCCAAGGACTCATTTTTAAAGCAATGTCGTATAATGAAACGTTCTCTTTTCTGGACTTTATGCTGTAAATGTTAAGTTTCCCATGTTGGTTCAGCAGTGCAGTTTTTTTGCCACTGTCTCTGTAGTGGGTTTCCTGTAGGACCTTCACAGGAACCCGAACTATCCCACAGCCCCAGAAACAGGTCTGTACTTCTGTTTCACAGCTATATCCTTCTCACCAGGAACACCTGGCTATTCTAGAACTAAATATATTTTGAGGCCCTGCTCTACCATCCTATAGATTTTGAAGGGAAAAAATAAATAAATAAAAGAAAAAAAAAAAAAAGGAGGAAGGCGGAAGTGAGGATACTTCATGTGATACAGCAGTAATGAACTCAGAGATTGTTTGAAAACTCAAATTGTTTGACAGTGAAGTTGATTACAATTGTCACATCTAATAATGACTGTCACGAAATTGGAATAAATTTTAAATGTTACATCTCAATGGGTGAGATTTAAATGAAAGTTTTTTTAAAGTCTGAAATATTATATTCTAGTAGATATCATACCTTACAATATCCTACTAGGTATAATATTCTAATGGATGTCTAAAAACCTCTGCATTTTTAGAGAAAACCAGGCAGGAGTCTCTCACATGCTTGTGTCCCATTCTCTGTGCATCCATGAGACTTGCATCCCAAGGCTGGTCCTTTCTCCTTGCTTGATAACCCCTAGAGTTGACACATGGTACCAGTCTTTTGTCTCCATTGGGTTGCCTTAATATCATGCCCAAGTAACACACACTACATTTTCTAGCAAGCCATGTGCTGGGCTTGGCTTACCACCATGGTGGAACGGATGGATACATGGAGCTGAAAAGCAAATCCTCAAACAGGATCTGCAGAGTTCTGCTTACAATAGAGCCGGACCACAGTGCAACACCATGCTGCTTTTTCTGTGACACAGACATCCCATTTAACAATACTTTACACACTTTATGTAACAAATATAACAGAAGAGCAGCATATTGGCAGAGAGGGAGAGAAACAAAAAGATTTAATTCTGTCACACTAGAACACTGTCATCAGATGGAAGATGGAGAGGAAGAAGGTCAACAGCAAAGGTGCAATAGCAGCAATACTGAAATACTTCGAGTTGTGCCTGTATGTTACAGTGTTGTAGTGCAAGGGGGAAGTGGGCGAATGTGTGTAAGAGGGCCACTGGAAAGGAAAAGAAAACCATCAGGAAAAGATCAATGCTTGACTGAGTTATTTTATTAAATTCCCCCCTGGATTTAGTCTGAGACTTAAGGCATGATACGATCAGAGCAGATTGCCTTGGGTTATTCCACTCTGAAGTTGTCCATATATCTGACATTGGTCATGACATATTTAATTTGAACTGGAAGTTCAGATTTAATGGTTGAATTCAAGTGGAACGGGAAGCACATAACCAAGTCGGGACTTACTGTCCATGACTATTGCTGCTAACCTCTCTCACTTCGTATTATGAGTGTGTGTAGGACCTGGGAAGAGCCCTGCACTCTCAGAACAACCTTGGATATAGGGTAAGTATCCTATTAGTGAGTAGTAAGACCCTTAGTCATTTCCAAAGGTGATGGTACACTACCAAAAACTTTATTTGTGATGTAGTTTGCAGGAACAAGGTGAACCCTTAGTTTCCACAAAGCCAACTGGAATTTTACTACTGACTGCCTTAGAAGCAGCTCACATCTTTGATGTAAAATTCCCAAGGGGAAAAAAAATATATCAATAAAATAAAGGAAAAGAGAAAAAGAAGAACAAAATAAAACAAAAGAGAGTGACAACTTGCAAGTTGTCTAACTTAACAGCCCTCTTAACCCCACTACAATTTCATTTGGAAACAAGTAAATCATTTTGTCCACTGATTACTCTATCAGACAGCTGTTGTGAAAGAACCTACCATGACAGGTTGTTTTAGAGTATTATGGAAATTGCTCAGGACAGGATTTCACATGTAAATACTATAGGCTACTGAAAAAATGAGCTCCATGTGCTTTTGAACACATTACCCCATGTCAACGTAGAATCTGTAAAGTAGGTCTGAAAAGACAGAGACATTAACTAAAGATGTAATTAGTAGCAGAAGCCTGGTTAGTAGCATCGTGTGTGACTAAGTATTGCTAGACATACTTTCTATTACCACATTTTTTCCATTCCCAGATATGCTCAGACTCATAGGCACTAATAACTTCTTGTATTGACCTGTCTACAACAAAGAAATTCAGCAGAACCAATTTTTTTTTTTTTTTTTTTTTTTTTTTTTTTTGCCTTTGAGAAGCCCACTGCCTCCTGCACTTGTCTAAATTCAGTAAGCTTGTCCCCTCCATGAAATCATCCCAAAAACAAATCCGTGTGCATTCCCTCCCTGACTAGTAATAGGTGGAACAAGGGACATAACAATCCTTTGAACAGCCAAAATATACCCTTACTTGCTGTCTGGAGGAGGTTAAATGAAGACAGCCATAAAAATGCTGCATGATTCTTGCATTAGTTTCACAAAGACAAGTCCTTTGAGTATTTTTTAAAACATTTGGTGGCCATGAGAAAACATGAATTCCTTAAGTAACAGCCAACTTCAAAACAGGGTCCCAATTTCTCTACTTGAGGTCTTTGCATTTGATATACTGTCACCTGCATGCATGGTTTGAGGTGACACAAATGAGTCTAAAGAGGGTGAACATATTTCTGGCTGCCCGGCCATCGGCAGGACTGCAGAGAGGAAGAGCATCCTGGTGAAAAAAAGCACCTGAACGTTTCATGCTTTCACATCAGATTCTTTTGGCATCCTCTCTGTCTTACCACTGGGACCTTCAACCCCTGTGTTGGACTAAGATGATGTCCCAACATTCTTATTAGTGTCCTGAGCAGAACATGGGGCTGCTCCCACCTTCTCACAAACATGGGGCTTCTTAGCCCAAAGGCTGCTCAGGTCTGCATGGTGCTGAGCCCCATAACCAACACTTTGCTGTCCACCATGGGGGCAATTTAGGGGGCACAGGGATGGGCAACCCCCACTCCTGCCACACCACCCACATCTGAAGGCCCCTCTGTGCTTCTCCCTTGAGTGTTACTTAGAGTTTTGGACAGCATCATTAATCTGAGAGGCACTTATGGAGATATATCTGTATCCACCTGATCACTGAGGTCATTTTCTCCTCCCATATGATTCATTGGGAGGGAATTAGGGTAAAATGTTTAAAGTATGCTGATGTAATGGTGTGCTTTTCAGGAACTCATTCATTGTCTTCACCTTGAGCTTTCATATGGGCTGAAGTTGCACAGCAAACAATAGGAAATCTTCCTTTAAAATCATGCTAAAGAAAGAAAAAATAAAATGAGAGCGCCTTTCTCTACAGTATACCTCAGCTCTGACTTATCAAACGCAAGGTGTTTGTTAGATGCAACAGGTTCCTTCCTACGAAGCAGTGTTCTTACATTCCTCACACCCCCTGTAGGCTTTGAAATCAGTGTTCAAAGTGGACTTTCTGAATTCATGAAAACCCACAGGTCTATAATACATCCCTAATGGAAGTCAAACATGACACCCTAGAGATAAAACACAGTGGCCTTACCCTCTGTTCACAGTAGGTGTCTGTGTATAATAAATATTTTATTTTACTACAAAAACAAATAACTAAACATACCCCCTGTGTTTGTTCTGAACTCTACAGTAGCTTTTGTGAGTTTACTATATTTCAAAGCTGAGATAGGAAACCACAAAGTCACGTCAGTTATATTGCATGCTGGTACGAGGCGAGCCTGCTCTGCTTCCAGCCCCACCAAGATCCTGGGACCTGGGTGGCTCTGGCCCTCCAGGAGACACCCACAAGGAGCTTGGCTTCAGGGTAGAAAGCCCACCAGGCATGGCCCCAGGTTGCAAACAATACATAAAAACAAAACACACCCTGTTGGTTTTGCTACTGTTAGTGTTAGGTGATGGTCTTGCAGGACCTCTGTTGAGCTGGAACATGTGCTCCATTCTGCTGCAGAACCTGGGACACCTTCAGTCAAGGTGGGACACTCAAAATACGTGGATGATCTGACATCAAAAGGGAAGCACAGCTGCTTCTTTCATCTGTTCCACGTGCATCCATTCTCCTGGTTGTGCCTAAGACTATTGCACTTCTCCACTGCTGCCTCATTCCTTTGGATATTGACAGAGGAAAGTTTAAGCTGAAATCACAGCCCCGTGTTGTTTTCTAGAGTTGTTCAGCTGTGGGCCTACAGTTATGGAGAAGTTGTTTAGCTTCAGTAAACTGTGGGAGAAGAAGGTTCCTAGAAAGAAGAGCCATGGCCTGCAGAAGGGCTCCTCCACAGCAAGGGCTGTTTCCCAGACACACCAGGCTATAAGGATGAAGGCTGGAAACAGGCACACAACAGATTAACCTTCTTAGAAACATGCATGCAGTACAGCACAAGCTTGCTTCAAGAATGTAGCTAATAATCTGCTTCCCACAGTGCTCACATATTCCTCTGGCTCTCAGGATGCAGTCTTGTCTAGCTGCTCCTTCTGGACACAAGGGACAGCACAGGTAGGGCACCTCCTGGAGCAGCCCCAGCTTGGGTGCTGTCCCTGCTGCTGAAGCTGGAGGATGCCTTCAGCTGTAGCATCGCAATTTCCCCAGTCTTGCAGCATCACAGGCACTCTTCCTTCAAGTGCCTAATGCCTGCTAATAAGAGGAATGTGACGCTTCTATTGAACGCAGATCAGGTTACAAGACATTACTCTTATTTCAAGGGCAGTACCGAACCACCCAACTTTTAAATACATATATATATAAGGGAAACGGAGAAAAGCTATCGTAAATGTGCAGTTTCTGATTAATCACTGAGTTCTGACAGCTTTACACAGATATAACTGCACCAGGCCAATTTCTCAGCTGGTGTAAACTGGCATCCATCCATGGACTATAATGAAGGTAGGCCAATTTACACCAGCCAGCTGACCCATTTTTATTGATTTTTAAATGATTTACATCAGGTTCAGAATGGAGTAATACATTGTTGAATCAGGCCCGCAGAGTATGTGCCCTAACCTTACATTATCAGGGAATTCAGAATTAGGATTTCTTGGTCTATCATTATTTCATGCTTTTACATCCATCAAAAGTGAGCTTTTCTAAGTGCTGCACTGCAAGTGTGTCATTATCTAGACACAATAATAAGAGATTCAGACACTGTAAAAAAAACCTTAAACCTTGACTTGTGGATTTATACAAGACATTTAATGTTATTTTAACATAGTATTTGGTATGTACTTTTATATGTTTCAGTGGTTTATATCATCATTCCTACTGTACTAAAACTTACATGTCCTTTTTCTTAAATAATATCCTTGTGTAAATTTTTTGTAAGCTCTAGGTTTATTTTATGACCCATAAACTTTGACAATATATTAAAATCTTGGAGGAATTTAATATCAGGAGAAGATTATCTTAAAAAATCATTTCTCTGTGTTATAGAGACTTAGACATATCTAGTATGTTAAAAGGTTTAATAGCTGTTTGTAAATTTTACTGCAACTGTCAATAACTTCATAATATATTGAGCCAGTTAATAGGTCAACGGGAAATATTTATATCTTGCTATAAACTGTTTACCCAAGAATAAGCTAATTTCTAATGATAATGAAACATAAAAGTCAATGAATATTAATTTTAGTATTTTATCCTAATTTAAACTCAATTTTACCATTTGCTATAAACACTGTCTGAGCAGAGGTAAAAAGTGCTGTTTTTTCTAACTCTGGGCAAAAATCTCCAAAAACATCAGAGCAAAAGATAACTTACATTATCTTGGAAGAAGAAAGTATGAACACTTCCAATGCAAAAAACAAAAACAAACAAACAAAAAAAAGCAAACAAACAAACAAACAACAAAATATATATTTAGGAAGCATACTCTAAAAATCTTTTTTTTTTTTCCTTTTTGATTAAATAATTCTAGGTAACACCTCCTCCACACATATTGTACAAATTAGGCTTTTGAAATTTTAGTTGTTTTTTTTTTTTAAGATGTAAATCTCATATTTTATTTCAGTGTTGCATTCCCCCTCCCTCAACACTGCTGCACCTGAGTGTACCTGAACAACTGATGTCAGCCAACGGTCCATGTACATAATGTCTGAACACGTATTTGCTAGTTGGGGCAAAATTCATCCACATTAACACTACAGACATGGGAACATGTGTATCACAGGATACACAGATTCCTACAGGCACCCACTCTTGCAGATTAGGAAACAACCTCACTCCCACTGCACTGCCTCACAGGCTTGCATCACATCGAAGATTATTTTAGCTGTTTTGCAGAGACCAATAGTCAAATCTGAAAAGGATTTTGTGATATGGGATCAGGTCATGTCCCTACTCACTTACTGTCATCCTGTTGCCAGTGACTCAGTTCTGCTTTTTCTGGCCACAGCACTGAGCCCTTGCACAAGTGAGAGCTGGTACGCCTCTTGCTTTGGTTTTCATGTTGCAAAGTCGATGAACTGCACCCAATTAATTTTTTATATTTAATATTAGGCTTTATTAATCTAGTATTTTATTAATAGAAACTTTAAATATTTAATGCCAAATTTTATATGTAATACTACGACTTATTAATCTAGTAAATTTTATTAATAGAATTTTTGTAACTTTCTTTTTTTTTTTTTTTTCCCTGCACCTGATCAATTATGTAATTTTTAAAATATTGCAAGGCCAGACTGAAAACATACAACACATCCTCCCAGAGTGGGATGCGTAAGGAGGATGCTTCCCCACTCCTCCTCACTCCTCACCAAAGTGTAAGCGCTGTGACCTTGTTTCCTCTCTGTTAATTCCTACTGGGGTGTCTGCAGACAGACCTGAAATCCAGCAGCCCTATCTCCGTTCCTAATGAGCCCTAATTATACTTTATTTGTGTGTTGAGACTAGGTTCAACAGCACATGACTTTGCTGTTAAGAAACTCTTCCTCAGTTGCATATTCCTGAGGCACCTTATGGGATGCCATTCTGCGTATAATCTGATTTTTTCCCCTTCCAAATTAGTAACACAGTCACATAGCAAATTGGAATATGCATGTAGCTTCAACACTGATATGGCATTGCCTTCTCCTCTTCCTGACACTTTTGATGTTGCTCCCTTTCATCGTCGTCACCGTCCTGCTTCTGCAGCAGACTTCACATCTAAGGCCTTGTGCAGGGCATAATTAGGAGCTGCAGGACCAAGACATGAAGGTTGGGCTCTTGTTTTCCAGGCAGGAGCTTGGGGAAGGGCAGCTGGCTCCTCGGCGGTCCCTCTGCGTCCAGGGACACTGCCCACCCCATGGGGCTGCCCCCCAGCTGCCCATGCCTTGCCTCGGCCACCCGATCACCAACAGGATGGGCTCTGGAAACACAGCCTTCGTTAGGGCAGGGGAGACATCCCCAAAAGCTGAGAAGTGCCCTCTCCCCTCTCCCCAACTCAGGACTCTCCCTCCCAAATAGAGCCAGGGAAGGGGAGAGGCAAAAGGTCCCTTATTTCATTGGCAGTTTGCTTACGTCTAACTGCTGCAAACTGAAACAAGGCTACCCATCGTCTCCCAGATATCATTTTCTTACCCTTAAAAGCATATAAATGGAAGTTTAAATATAATACACTCTTCACAGTGTATTGTGCTCTGTATCTAGTGTCTGTGTCCTCTCCCATCTAGAAAGGCATTTTTCTTATAAACTTCACAGCTTTGCTAAAGCACAGTAAAACCAGATGGTTTTTGGTTTGCTGTTGCATAAGAAGCATCTTAAAATCCAAAGCCTTTAAACAAGAATGACCATTTATCTCAGAAAAATGCTGAACAAACAGGATTTATCGCAATTGTGTAGTTGGCTGATAGAATTGTGTTTGTTTTTCTGGAAAGGGCTGGTATTTGGAAAATAAACTTCTTTTTGTAAGAAAACTTGTGTACCTATCCAAAAAAAATACGCTATTAACATGAAGAAAGGACACCACCAGCTCTTCCCAGCTTTCAAGACCCCGGGGAGAACATCCCAGTGTAAGGACACTGAGAACTGATGGAGATGGAGCCACTTTGAGCCCCTTATTCCCCAGCTGCCACAACCTACAAGGAGATCTGGACCCACCAACAAGCCTCACACCTTCTGTAACCCCACTTCATACCTAAACCACACTTTACAGGAGCAAAGCAATGGTTTGGGACCTCTCTGCCTTTTGGGTGTCCAGAAGTTGCCACCGTCTATAACCCCTCTATAAACCATTGCTTGGTGTGCTGGGTTCACCTGGCATTGTTTCAAAGGAAATTTCATATTTCAGTATTTTTCAGAGAAAAGGATATCACTGGTACTGTTGACAGTAATAGTGAAGCTTGAGGGAAAAAAAAAAAAAAAAAAAAAAAAAAAAAAAAAAAAAAAAAAAAAGATGAAGACACAGCTGTGTGTTTATTCCAAACACTCCACTACAGAATGACAAAGTTCTGAAACAAAAGGTACCTCATCCTGCTGCCACCCCACTGGGCACCACGCCGAGGGGTCTCAGGCATGTCTGCAGCTTTCTTACAATATCTTACGTTCTGCAAAATTAGACAGAGCCTACGTGTTAAGGAGGGAACATCAGATCAGTGTTGGCTTTGAATTTCCTTGCTTTTGTCAGCCTCATTATTACAGCCTGAATGTTATTAAAATGCTGCTCTTCGTCTGTTAATAATCATTTCACTTCTCTATCTCTGCCACATGAACTTTAGAACACTGTGAAATGGGTTTTGTAGTTGCATGTTTTTTTCAAGTTCATTGATCAAACATTTGTACATTTTAATGTTATAAATAATTGAAGAGCCTTCATTTTCCAGTGTTAAAATTAAGTTTTCTGTTCTGCCTTTTAAAACTAGAACAAGGGGAAGAGTAATTTAAGCCATGAAAAGGCTGCAAAATACGTGAAACTCTCTGTAACCCTTTTCTGTGAGGCTCTCCTTGTTTTACTTTGATTCTCGCGAAGACTGAAGTGCATGCAGCCAGCCCTTGACAGGCTCCTCCAGCAGGTTAGTAGCTAGAGGAATTCACCTATTTTCTGAGAAGGCTTTAAACATGGGATGGGTACAAGGAGACTGTTTGAAGCCACGCAGCAGGTTTGGGGAGGGTGGGTGTGATCCAGCCAGGCGGGGATGTTCGGATGAAGGACAGCCGTTCATGTTTCTCAGTGCATGTTTCTCTTCCCTTCCAGAGAAGATATTAAATAGGGCTGAAGCCTAGTGAGGGAACAGACCTGGAAATGACCCAGAACACACTGGAAATAGAAAGAATAAACCACAGGGTCACCTCCAGGAAAGAGGGGGAAAGCAAGGTGCTTTACCACTATTTCCCGTGAAAAGCTGCTACTCTTGGTGCTCCTGGACCTTTCTGCTCTGCCAGGAGCTTAAACCAAACATCCCTACAGTTACACTGAAGGTGGCAAGGGGGTCTGTCCCTGTATCAGCTCCCTGGGCTGAAAACCAGACAGTCAGCACTGATGAATCACAAGTCTGTGAAACAGCAACATTAACATCAGCTGTTTTCCTGTGGATGCGTTTGCATGACAATTTCGTGGTGTCAGGCATGAACCCTGAGGTCTTCCACTAAAGATCTGAGCCTGGCTTTAAATCTAGGCCAAAGACAACCTCTTGAGTCAACCAAAGTTAATCATCGGTACTGGTATATAAACTGCTGCTGGGTCAGCTGCTGAAATGAATCAGTGTGGAGCAAGCCTAGTATTTCCAGTTCTTGGATGAATATCACAAGCAGATGCTTATCCAAGATATATTAGAAGACACTCAAGCTCCTCTGTTGAGAAATTGTGCTGGGAATTTCCACAGGAAGGAGCTCCCCTGGGAGGTGACTGGTGCTTCCTGGCTCCAGCGGGGATGGAGAGAGATGCTGTGAGAACAGATCCCAAACGCTGCTTCGATTACTTGTGCTGGTGGTGGACACGGCCTCTGGAGCGCCTCCACCCCTGCGGAGGCAGGAGAGGACGCCTCGCCTGCCAGTAGGTTTTATGCTGAACAAACATATACATGAGATAAGGTTTCCTGAAAGTTGTGATAAATACTATGAATCTTTACATTAAAAGAGGTAAACCATGAAGACTGGATGTTTCTCAACCCTCTGGCTGCCGTTTCACTCACAATGAATTTTATGAAAATTGTGTTGAGTGAAATGGAGATTTACTGAAAACACTAAAAACTGTGTTGATGGAGCAAGCTACCCCTGAGCGATCGCTCTGCCTGAGTTCATTTCAAAGCAAGCGTTCCCAGGGCTGCAGCGATGCCGAGGCTGGTGACTGCACATCAAGGCAGAGCCCATTCCTCAACAGCAGCTTAAGGAAATGGGCAAAGACATCGCCACATTAAATCTGGCTTGGCCCGAGCCACGAGGCTCCAGGAAGCATTCTGATGCACATTGCATGGGCTGTACTAAACCTCCATCTCTAATTCCCATTTCATTGTACCATTTTACCCCAGTGCAAAATGCAGTTCTAACCACAAATGGCAGACATTAAAAGAAAAAGAAAATTAAAATGGTAGCTTATTTGTGGCACCATGCATGTGCTTTCAAAAAGCTGTTTCCAGCCATAAGTTGTGAAAAACATAACAGGGAGTACAAGAGAAGGTGAAATAGGAGCTGGGAGATTCTCCTATTCAGAATTTCAGAGAACAGGTATTTGGTTTCCTTACTGCTAATCACAACTTTAACTTCTTTTCTGCTTTTCCCTCACAAAACAATGAGGGTTTAAGGACAGAAGAGTGGGAAAAAAAATAAAATCAAAAAAAATCAAAAGCATGCTGAACCAGGCTGAAATGGCAGGTAGGGTGAGTTTCTGTTCTTGATATCACACTGCTAGCTCCAGGAGATCAGGAAGAAAGAAGACTTACCTCATCTCCTCAACAGACAGTTAAGGAAGAAAAAAATAAAAGGAAAAAAAAAAAAAAAAAAAGAAAAATCTTTCAGAAATTCCCCCAGGCTGAGCGTGCGTACAGCTTGGTCTTGCAAAATCTATCACTGCGCTTGCCACGCAATCCTGCTCCTCGATGGAAGGGAATTTGGAGAAGGTTCTCAAGGCAGAAGTTGTGTTGACGGCGGGCAGCTCGGCGCTGGTCGTACGCTGCCATCCTTCACCCTATGCACGCCTTCCCCTGAGCAGCAGTGGGAATCAGCACAGAGCGGCTTCACCCAACTACCAGGAGGCTGTAAAGAACATTTCATAATTATTTCTTGGTGCTACTTAATGGAAAGAATTGCCTGGTGGTGCACAGCATTATCGCCCCCTCCAACAGGCGCTCCAGCCTTCAATATTAATCTCAGTATTCTCTGCATCTTCCAAGTCTCAGTCCACAGGAGAGTTTCCCTCCGCAGCAAGTGGCTTACTGATGGGGACGGATTAAGACAAATACAAGCAACGCTGCATGGTAAATTCTTCTTCTTTGTACAACAGCTGTTTTGAATGTGTTGTAGGATTGAGTAAAACGTTTCTTCCATATTCAAAAAGAGCCTCAGCTTTTCCAAAAGGGTTTGGCTCCTCTGCAAAGAGTTCAGCTGCTGATATTCACTTATTTAATTCTTCACCAAACATGCAGAATCTCTGACAACCATTTGTTTAAACTACTTACACAACTTGCCGGTTTAATCTTTTTTTCCTATTAATCTGTGACAAACCATGGAATTTAATATTTTTTACCATGACTAATGTATGAAATTTGTTAGCTTTGTCTGTAATTTACAGAGAACCCTGAATAATTGAGCCTTTAAGTTTAAAGGCTTATATTTTGTTATTCTAGCTGTGATTACACATAATGGCTTGAAGAAGCTAAGGTGTTTTAGTGATGGGTGTCAATATAAAATACCAAAACTGACCTCTGTCCTCCTTGTTTTCCTTTGTCTGCCCACAACTGATATGGGGGAAAAATGAATTAAAATGAATAATAGACAAATTATGATGGGAAAAAAAAAAAAAAAAAAAGACCAGGGAACTGAAGTACTAAAAAGATTGCCTAAGAGTAAATAGTTTCTACTATCTGTGCTATCAAATTTCATCCTGCTCATTTTTTATCTTTGTTTAATGCCATACTTGCTGTATTGTGTTGTCAACCAAAGCTCACCGCAGTGCAGTCCTGTCTTTAAATCATCTGGCAAATGCATTTTAATAGTAATAACAATGATAAAAAATACACAAAATGTTTTTCTTCAGGCTGAGCAAGCCCCAGATACTAACACAGATCTACCTTGCTGGAATATGTCACAAGAGCAAAGCTCTTTTGAGTTCAGTAAAGCTCTACCAGATGGAGACCCTCAGGAGGCCAGCATGGCTTGAGAGGTGCACTTTTACAAGATGGAGCCACGTTTTTCCAGGTCATCTCTACCAAAGACAAGCACAACAGTCACATTAGCTAATTGCCACACGAACCAGAAGAGTGAGACAACAAGCCTGTTGTCTCCAGCCACTGCCCAGGTTCTGGTACCTGAGCAAAGGGCCAGGACCTCGCCTGTCCACAGCATGCCCAGCCCGTGTCTGCTTTGCAAGAAAGCTGCAAGGAGCCTGATTCAAAAACCACTTGCTCATGAACCCATAACGACCCAATAATTGCTCAAAAGAGGATCTCCAGAGGACCATCCCCTACCCTCTACATAGCAGGACAAGATGGAGGACAAGGAGCACTGCAGCAAGGCAGCACACACTTGTGAGATCTCTCTGCCAGCTGGGAGAAAGAAAAGAATACGGCAAGACTGCCGCTGCACATAAACACAGGAAAAAATAGGTCTTAGGAGGAGGCAGAATACAAACTGATCTAATGGTACATTAGCCTTAAACCAGAGAAAGCCATGTAGTACAAAATGCCTTCGAACAAGGGTGTTATATATATATTCCTCAGGTCATGTTATTTCTTTTAAATATTAATCAGAAAAATTGGAAAGCTTTATTATAAAGATGACAAATACTACTGTGCCTCAAGGAAAGGTTGTGCACAGGATGTGCAAACTCTTACTTATTTGATTCAACATGGTGACTGTGGGCTGCACTTTTAATGAGGGAAATAAAACATTCTCTTAATTGGCTATAAAAGGATGTGCACCACAGACTTGCTGAAACATTAGGCTGAATAGTTAGGACCTACTTCGTAACAATGCCTCATTTTTATTAATATTATTTTTATTGGTTTTGAAATCTATGAGTTTATCTATATTAAAGGAACAAAAGATGTTTTTTCACTTTTTTTTCTCCTTTCTTTCTTTTTTTTTTTATTAAAAAAAAAAAAAAAAAAAAGCAGAAAGAAAAGATATTCTACACAGGGTAAATTGAAAACATCAGTGTACCCTACAGAGTAATAGCACTTTATCATGATTTATACATGGGAACATAACTGTTGCCAAAAAACATAGGTGACCTCTCTCTACCCTATATTAATAATTACAGTATGGAGATGGAAGTATGATATGTAGGACACTCCTTTTTGTTACAAAAAAAGAGGGCTGCTTAAGATATGTAAAAAAGAGGCAAATCCAACTAGCAAGTGTTGACAGGCATCACATCTCATGCAATGAAAAACACATTATTGGAATTTACCCAAAACTCAGGTTTTATTCTAACTGCTCATACTATTTTTTTATTTTTATTTTTTAATTTAAGAATACACTCGGAACACCCTTTCTGGTAAAACTTTAGTGAACAGAGACCACGTCTCTTAAGCCTGCTGTGAAATAAAAACTGTGGAAGTGGGGTGACAGAGGCAGAGCTGAATGTTTGGTGACAATACCTGAATCCAAGGCACGGAGATGTTTGGGGTCAGTTCAATGGATTTTTTTTTCATCTTTCTTGACATGTCTCATCTCTCTGAACACATATGTCTGTGATGTGAGGACCATTTTCCCGACATGAGCTACATTGTTCTTTAAGGAGAAAGGTTTTTTTTTTTTTTTTCCTTTTTCTTTTTCTGTTAAAGAAAATAATGGGAAATTAGAAATACATCTTTTGTGTGTGACTTTTTTTTTTTTTTTTTTTTTTCCTTAAAGCATCTTTCTCACCCTCATGTCCCAGAAGAAAAATCTCACCCTTTAAAGGTCTATCTGAAGCTTTCCCTGGAAACCACTGCAGCTATGACAGTGGATTGCTGGGCAGATCCCGCACAGGAGGCTCATTGGCTTGCCTGCCAACACAGAGATAGCTGCGGCTGCTGCCAGCCTCCCTGAATGGGTCTGAGCAGCCCCATTTCCCAAGACTGGATATGGAATTTAATAAATAAAGCAGAGAGCACCCTCTAGCATAGAGAGCGCAGAAGAAATTCTAAAACACATCACCAAGGGCTGCTTTGGTTTACAAATTTATGTTGAAACCTGTTTGTGATTGTGTTCATAATAGCTTTTTAAAACTCTGTAGGCTACAATTTTAAACTTGACATATGATGGAGCTTTCTGGATTAAATATTACTGCTGCTTTTTTCCCCAGAAGACAAGGCTGGAAGAATTCTTCCAGCCTTCACAGCTTATTTTCCAGATTTTCATATCCTTAGGCTGATTAAATCTTGATCCAGAAAGAGCAAGCCATCATTCTGTGCATTGACTCTGTGCTCCTTACTTTGCATATCCATGGTTGGGGAATGTCAGTTCTGGATAAAACAAAGGTGAGAAAGAGCACTAAATCCATCTGTATCAGGAAAAGCTGGCTGCAGCAAAGAGCGATGTGTTTTTTCTCCAAAATACCAGGGTTAAACTCACCTGTTTTAGCACTGAGACCTCTCAAGGGAACAGTCAAGAGAAATCTGAGATCCACAAATAACGAGGGTTTTGATTTTGTATCAAACTCAACAGCAGGCATCCTGCAGTATCTTTATATCAGATAACATGAGCAGAAATAGACTGCACTATTTAAATTGCCTATTCTATATTTTGCATAGGTGAATTTTGTTTCACACTGAACCTTTCAGGCCCTGGAAAATGTAAAATGAAAGCAGGAAACATGGGTTTAAATTATGTCAGACAAGATCAGACAGTGCCTGGAGCAGCCAGGTTCTCTGCAGGTCTTTGCTGTGACGCTGCTTGGGCGGCCTTTGGGGAGAGGAGGAGAGACCAGCAGGCAGCAGGCTGGAGCTGGGAAATGTTCAGAAAATAGCATGGATCCTTCTGCTGGGGCTCACCTGCTGCAGCACACCTGGCACACCCGACCAGATTTACACAATTAACCAAAATTTGCACTGCTTGTTCTCTGCAGCCTTGTAAAATGGTAGGACCACTAACACTTGAAACATAACTTTGAGCACTGTTGGAAACACAAGGAGTAGTTTTAGACCACCCCTGGCTTCCTCAGGAACCTGAAATTTCCAGTTCTGCACCATAATGCAGATTCCACAACTGTCACAGGATTCAGTATTTGCAGTTAGGGGAGAGTATTTTCACATGTCCAGTTCTAGCAGCAGTTATTCTGATGCTAGCTCATTGCTAAAATCAACACTCAAGTTCACTTTATCCTACTTCCAGCAATTAAAGCTACTTCAAATAGGGAATTTTAATTCAAGAAGTATAATAAATGTCATTCCTGTAACACGTACATTACTGTAATCTAATGTGAGTAAGAAGTCACTTGAGATGGAAAGACGCAACAGCCCCTTTAGGGCTAGTGCCATAGCAGAGGCAACAAAAGGGAAACCCTCGTTAATCCATTGGAAATATCATGTTAATAAATGAAAATGAGATAATGACTTTTGTGGCTAGCTGAATCTTGTCTAAAGCCTCTTATGAGCTTCATGTGTCTCAATTAGGGACTATGTTACAAGGTAAAAAAAAATCAGCTAGAGGCTGAACACAATAAAAAACAAAGTTAAATAAGGAAATGTACTTGGTATTATTATTATTGCCTCCTGCCTGACCCAGAAGTTTCTCATTGTATAGACCCACCCCATGCTCCCATTATAGCTTCTAATTGGTATTTCAGGAGCTGCTCCCACAATGCAAGAAAAGCTTGACCATGATTTACTCTTTTTTTTTTTTTTTTCATGTTTAGGGTGAATAAGTCAAAGCCCATTTATCCCGACAGATTGCACATCAGCCATTTTCACACAAATGGCCACGTTTCAACACCACCAGCAAAGTTTCAACCCTTCTCCTGCAATGCTCTCAGCCTCCCTTAAACTATTGCTTACAGATTTTAAGGTATTTGCAGTCTGTGGTGTATAATTATAACTCAATTACACACAACTCAGTTACAGTTTTCTGATGTTCTTGTGGAAGCCAATGTTTGACTCCAGTTTTTTGTTTCAGGAATTCAAGAGACATCTGAAAGATACTACATATGAACACTTCGTTAGCTTATACATTCCTGGAGTGTTACCTTCACAGTCCTCTTACAGTATAGACATGCATTTTCAAGAAAACCCACACTTAACTCGAGATAGTTAAGCAATTAAAACATTCTATGTCCTCATTATCTGCAATCAGCATCCAAAAATGATATTTGTATTAAAAAAGAAAAAAAAAATGTGGACAGAATCTATCACCAGCTGCCTGAATCTTTTTCAAAAACCTTGTTTAAATATCACCTCTCCAAAATATAACGAGGTTAATTTTTTTTTCCCTATTTCTGTTGTTTTTTTAAGAACAAAATAGTAACTCTTTAGGAGTTCGGTTATTATAAGTTCATTTGGTATTCATGGAAATAGCTGTGATTATAATGAATTCATTTGATATTCATGTGAGTGTCACACGTGCCTGGGTGGCGATGCCGTTGTCACTCGGTGCTCATTAGCTCTGCCCGTGGATGTCCCTGCCCCAGCCCTCCGCATGGACAGCAGTGTTGCAACGTGCTCCCACACCAGCCTGAGGTGTTTTACTTGAGAAAGCAGTTTTAGCATCGTATGATTAGAACAAAAACATAATTTCTCACTCTGAAGGGTGTTGCAGTTTTTATGTAAACTTCTTAATTTCCTGTCTGCTCCTCAGCCTCGTGAAATACTGAAGACATGTAAAAGTTACTACAGAAAATGAATTTACAACTTAATGTATTTGCTTTGTGTTTCTCTGCCCTTGTTCTCCAGCTGCGATACTTTGCTGGGACAGCTCACTTCTGAAATCACAATTGAAATATCACAATATTTCAGAAATAACTTCCCCTCTGAAAGGTGACTTTCTGTGCACCCGACCTGTGATGCTGCTGCTGAGAAGAGCTCAGGTTTTTGAGCAGAGTTCCCTGCCAGAAACTTTGTGCAAACTGTCTTGGAATGGAAGCACCAAAATCACCAGAAAATTTAATATTTTTGCCCACAACTTATGAGGTGGGATGATCCAAAAGCCCTGGGGGAGCGTGGTGCTCGGGTCACACTGGCATTCAACAGGATTTATTTCCTCGAACCATTTTGGCCCCTTTCAAAACCTTCACCCGGTAACCACACTAGCAGCCGACCGCGAGTTTCAGGAGGTGTTACATCGTGGGAGCCATCACGATTACTTAAAATACAAAATGAGCATGGCTAAGGTCAAAAGTTTTTTGAGAAGTCTAATATATACGTCCCCAGAGGAGCCAGCTCTGTTCACCTTAATCCTGAATCAACACCGCATGTGTAAGCGTGGGCTGGCTGAAGCCCATGTGTGGTTCTGCAGGGGCCTGCTCATGGGCTTAGAGTGAGATGCAAGAGCCTTGACAGATTTGGGCTGAAATGCATATCATGGGGAAAGAGATCTAGCTTTGCTTTTTAAATAGTTACAAAGCACAGTTAAGGCTTTAGCTATCTCCAGTCTCTAACCTGCAGCAGCTGTCCTTCCCCACAGGTTCCTGTGGTGCCCCCACAAGGCAGCACAAGGCTCCTCAGAGGCTGCCACCCACTGCAGCCCCCTGCAAAAAGCTTCCCCTTGTGAAACCATGTGCCAACTCCAGCTTGGCAGGAGAGAGAAAAACAAGGGAGGAACAAGCAGAGGAGTCATCTTGCCCTTATGCAAACCAATCATTCTTAAAAAATGAAAAACATACACACAAAAACACCAAATGCCATTGCCATTTATTTTTCCTTACCCTGATAAGAAAGGGTTTGTCTTTAATCTAAGCAACAAAAGACGTCTTTGTACCCCACATTGAAAACTACACTTTTTATGAAAGTTTGTGTTGAGAAGCTCTTGTTGTAAGCACAGAGTGAGCAGCCACTCACCATCAAACCAGACACCATCTTCTGGAAGATGGCACCACAAGTACGGGGTTTTTTTTTTCTGAATGTAGGCACTAGATTATTATTATTTTTTTTCCCCCACTCTCCAGCAGATGAGAATCATAGCATAGGAAGCATGTTCCACGTCGAGGATAGTCCTTCTGGCCATGGCTGCTCTTCATTTCACGTCGAAAGGAATCACATAAGATATTTGCCCAACAAAGCGAAATCTTTACATTTCTGTTCTGGTCAAATTTCATGTGAATGTTTCCACATAAGGAATTTGGAGACACATCCTTGCTCTATGCACAGGAAGCATCACCCAGATTCTCCACCTGAGCAAGCCCAACACAGCACTCATGCAGATGTCAAAATTGAAAATAACTCAGAAATGCAACTGAAAGCTAGCCTCCACTGGCAGAAGTTTATTGATTTATCAGAAAATGTGCAAACCAGCCTCAGAGAGATTTTAATGCAAGTATAAATTTGATAATTTATGGTTTGGCTGACAGCTTTGAGCTAAATTTTGTAGTTCATGCTCAGGAAAGGCTCAGAGGTGGGAGCTGCTGTGACAGAGCTTGGGTAAACAGCACGGCTCAGCTGCATGGAAGAGTTTGCTGCGGTCTGCTGCTCCACCTGCACACTCCTGGAGATTTTGTTCATGAATGGAAGATTCATTTTTTTTGTCTTTTTACCATCAAATCCTTCTTATTCTGGAGCTAGAAGACCATCATGAATACTGCAAGCATTCTCTTTGGGCGCTTTATTCTGTCACTGATGTGGAAACTTTTACCTACAACAAGCCTTGCTGCTTTATAACATATTTTCAGTCTTGAACAGAAGTATGAAGGGCCAAATCCTGCTAGCATAGATACACGTCAAGCAAACAAGACTTCACCCCACTCACTGTGGCTGGCATGTGGACAGCCTAGGGGCTGAGAGCCTTGTGTGCAGCAGGGAGCTTAAGGAGGCTACAGAGTATGCATAGTTAAATCATTAAATTGATATTTCTTCTGACCCCAAACATACTCACAGGTCTTCAGTAAAGGAACTGAACTACACAACTGACTCACAGAAAGAGGACTTCTTAAAAACAATTATTTCAGCAAGGGAAAAAAAAGCTAAATGAGATGCTGTTTCTGGTGGCATTTTGGTGCCTTTCCGCATCTCCAACGTACACCTGGGACAAAAGTCTAGTAGTTGATGTTATCTTAGCTGAAAGAATGAGATCAATTTCAGTTCAATCTGGAAAAATGCACAGATTCAGCATTACTCTACCAAACATGTGCCCTCCTCAGATTTTAGATTTAGCTTCTCCTCAAAACATTTAAAAATGCATTAATTGACTACTTGCTTATACTCTGAAAGCAAGATCAGACTAAATATCAATACAGGGAGACATGTCTTGAAATACATACACTGTACATCTACACCAACAGCATCCTTTTGTATTGCTCTGCTGCTCACAGTAAGTGCCCAGTAACAATTTGCATTGAACTCACAAGGCTTTTCTGCACAAGTCAATTCAGATCAATAGAAAAAAGCTTTTACAAAGAAAACAAGTGTTGTGCAGAAAATGGTTCAGGCAGTGGGAACATTTCACAGTTGGGGCTGGCAAATCAACATACTTTTATCTGTAGCAGGGAAAAAAAAAAGCATGACAGATTTAAATTGTGTACTGATTCCCATCATGTTCTGCAGGTTAGAGTCTCATGGCGCTTGATTAGGCAGGTCACAGCACCACATGCAGCAGGATGAGCCACCAGCACACAGCATCAGTCACACGCACAGCTCGTCACTGCAAGAAAATGACACAGATGGGGAGCAGGTACAGTGACTCCAAGCACCTGACGTCAGCTTAAGAGTATGTGATGAAATCCTATTGACCTGAACAGGACTTGAAAGGGAGATCGGAGCAGTCCTGCAGTGAATTTGGTATTATCTTTACAAGCTGAGCACTGCATCTGTTTTGGTGGTTATGTAATGATGCAATATAGAAGGGTTCAAAAGTGACTCAGTTGCTTGAATTGTGAGGGTGAATTATAGACTGAAAGAGTTCTCACTTTTTTCCTGAATAGCAGCTATTAGTGACTCATTCCTGTAGGCATTGGGGAAAAAAGCAGAAAACTGAGAAGTGGGTTAAAAGAGAAATACAGCTTCATTGACACAACAGCTTCATGCTCTGGGAAGGCATTGGAGTTACTCCAGTTTATATCTGCTCCATCATATATAATACAAAGTGCCTTGAAGTAAGTGGACTAATACTCTAGTAGAACTGAATACAAATATAGTTAAAATTCACAGAAATAGGGGAAGAAAAAATGGCAGAAAACTACCAGAGCAGCCAGATTCAAAAGGAAATGCACCTGAGCAGTTAGATATAAACCTTGCAACTTGCACTGCCCCTCCATCTTGGCCCTACAAAAAGAGTTAGCAGTGCGTTAGAGCAGTTTCTCACAAGATTTTTATATTTCCTGTTTTTGCTCAGACAGCAAATCCCAGAAGAACATCCCAATTGTGTTTTGGGGTCATCACTCCTAAACAAGCCCATGAAGAGCAGAAGTATTCACAAGTCATATAAACCAGTAAATGGATGTGAACTTCCGTCCCTAAGAAATGATTTCTCTCACATTAAGTATGTTTCATTTTCAAGGTTTCAGATGAATTTTTTTATTATTTTTTTTTGGCCATGCTGATTTACCAACTGTTTACTGTAAGGAAAAACCCAACCTGAACACATAGTTTAATAAGTATAATTTGAATAAATCTAAGAAAAACACAAGAGTGGCTTTATGCAGCACTTATACAATCTGATGGAAAAAGTGATTTTTTAGAGCAGAGAACGTTGTGCTGCTCTGGCTCACATCACATCAACAGTGTCACTGAGCATGAGGCAACAGTGGTATTTCTATTTTTATTCACAAAGTTCAGTACACTTTGGATAAGAGAATGTGCATGCAGCTCCATTACAAAACAAACTGCCCTGCCTCATTTTTTCTCATGTTATTTCTACATAAATTAGTGTATTAGTAGCTGTGCTAGTGGACTAATTAGCAGGTCATATATACAGCAAGTGTTTTTGTGACTCAACAATAAAACTAGCAAGATTGCTGCTAGCTAATCACTTGTAGGTCACAGCATGTGTACACAGTCACTTTGCTCAATGGCATTCCAGCACTGATGCACTTTGTCTCCTCATCCATTTACATGAGTCCAGTAAACCCAGACCCTGACACGTGTTTAACTTGAAGCCCTTCAACTTCATGCTAGTTATCTCTATCAGTATTTTTCTTTATTGGGAATCTTCAGTATTTATAAGAGGATTTTTATTAAGTACTTTTCTTTGCCCTCTGATTTTATTTTGCTTTCCACCTGACAAATAATTTGTGTCAGGTATTATGTCCTGCTGTGTTATGCCCCATCATCCCCCAAGATGAGGGAGTTAGAAGAGCCTCTGTGAATGACATGGATGAGACAAGCAGCACAGGATGCAGTGTACAAAACAAGATCTCTCTCCAGGTACAGCTCTGGCCTTTCCTCATGCCCTTTGGCAGAGCATCCCGACAAGCAAGGCACCGCCCACCAGCTGAGCCCCCAGCACTGCCCACACACAGCTCTTCCTCCTGTCTTAATACTTCAGATTAATCACTTGGCCTTCAGCTACATAACTGGTCAAGATGGAACTTCTGCTAGAGAAAACCAGTGCCAAACCCCACTTTCTGCTCCATTGATGTCTCCCTATGTTTTAGCCCAGCTAGGTGGCAATGCAGGCTGCCTCCTTTTGGGCACAGTGACAGCAACTTAAATTTCTTTCATCCTGAAAGAAATAAAAGCATTTATACTCTTATTTCACCTACTTTCCTTTACACTTCACATTTATGAACACATTCTGTGATTCAAAGTAAGTTTAAGAAGTTTTTTTAATAGTTCTACTCCCAAACTCCTCCTATGCATCTTTCAAACGTAGAAAGAGAAAGCTCTCCCCCCTCCCCCCAAGTGCTTTTCCAGGTTTTTCAGGCTTTCTGCACATAGCAACTTCATAAGTATTGCTGTCATCCTTTTTGCCATCCTCTGCCCTTTCCAATCCCCAGGATGTCCATTTGATGCTGCAGTGTCCCACATCAGGCAGAGGAGCCTATGGAGGTCCAGGTAAGTACTTTACAGAACGCCAAATTAAAGTTATTGCTCGCTCCACAGCTCATGCTTAGGGTTTATGCTGATCCTTCATGTTGGTCCTGTAAGTTCCTTGCTTACAGTTCTGAAAAATATACCTGAGGATAGATCACGGATATAACTCAGACGTACAAATTTCAAACTTCAGTTTATTCATCACCTACTTTGAGGAACACTTCTACACTTCCTCCATCTTGTGCAGTAGTCCTTTCTAAATTTAATCCATATACTTCACTTTGTTCATGCCACTAGAAATGTTACACATGTTTTGTAGAAGACATGCATGGAGCTGTTGCTTAATCCTCAGTATCAGCTGTAGATCGATACTGCCTCCTGTTACACCTCACTTTCCTCCCTCTTACACCAGGGTTAATCTAACCCACACTTCAGTTGTGCAAGCCATCTTTTCTGTTTCAGTTGGTGCTTGGAGTCCAAAAGGACAAAAATAAGCCCAGTGCTTTCACCCATGCCTGCTTTCTACATTAGTTCCCTAAAAAATTCCAACTGATTTGTCAGACAGGATTTACCCCTTATGAAACCATGCCAACTAGTTTATTTCTCCAGATGTTCTGATCTCATCTTTTATTAATGTTTCTAGAGTTTTGCCTAGCACCAAGGTCAGATGTACTAGTCTATCATATCCTGGCTGTTTTTCCCTAGCTTTCCTCCTCCCTCTGCAAGCTGGGGTTGTATTTGCTTCTCTTCAATCCCTTGGTGTCTTCCTCGTCTCAAAGGAGCCGAGATAAAATCTTCATTTATTGAACCAGTAATCTTGTTAAAGATTCCCCAGTACATAACTCCTACTACTTTGGAGCTTGCAGGGATTTTAACTTATACAAGATTTATTCTAGTATGAAATTATCATATCCCAGAATCTTTGCTTCCACCCAACCCTGTGAACACTGAGCAGAAAGATATGTTTAGACAGACTTTAAAGTCATCTTGGGGATCTGGGTGCTCAGTTATTCCAATTAATGGGACAGGGTCTTCTAAACCTCCCAAGGAGTTTTGATATTGTTAGCTAGGTGTTAGCTATTGATTGTATGCAACCGTATGGCCTTCAATTTGAAATCATGCATCCTATTTCGGTATTTAATTCTTTATTAATAGCATTTACTTTCAGTTAGATCATTTAATAGAGCAACTGATGAAGAACTTCAAGCTATTTCCTAGTCCATCAGGACACGTATGGAAGACCTCAACTTTGGTGGAAATCCTCTATTTTTACTGTGTGTGTGAAAACAGATTTTCAGTTCACAATGGAGGAGTTGTAATACAACAGTACTTACACACTAAGCACAGACAGACATCTCTCTGCTGTCTTTGATGTTGACCAGCCATTTAACTCTTTGGGGCAGTTTTCCAGTCCTCCTGGTGTATATGTAGGCACCAGAACAGTACCCATCTCAGGAAGCATTTGGTCTTCACAGTGATCTTCAAGTGAAAGCAAAACATAAACAGTAAAGATCATTCCATGTTGAGTCATGTATTTTTCACAGCATTTAAGACACATTAACCTAACCCTTTCAGTATTCATTGCTATGCAAATAAATTCTACTTACTTCTACCTCATCTCTAGTAATACTTTTCATAGTTTTCCAGTTGATCTGCATTCACTTATTCCTCACCCGTGCTTTATGAGCTGAACACCTGCCTGCTGCAAAACACCTACTTAGGTCAGGTCCCAGCCTGAGCAGCTGGAGATGGCAGAGGATGGGGTGTCCCACCTGCCTCCACAGCACACTAAATCCCATACCCACTGTCCTTGCTCTGTTGTTTTGCTCATATGGGTGCAGTTCAAGAAGATAGCAACTCTGAAAAGCATTTTCTTCACTCTGTTATGATTTATTTTATTTTTTTTAAACACAACCAAAACTCTGCCTCTCCTCCAGCTCTGCAATAGCTCAGCACCCACATCCTCACATTTCTTTGGTTAACACAGGTGTGTTCTCATTTGCTCACATACCATGGCACATGAAAATCTGCAGAGTTGTTGCTTTAAAGCATCATTTGTTTATGCAATTGCCACCACTCTATACTTTCAAAACTGTTGTCACAATACGTAGGTAATTTTAAGTGAGGTGGCAAATAGGGACACTGATAAATATTCCTGCTCAAGGCCTGCTTTTCATCTACCTTCTACAGAGGAATGACAGAGCAGGAACAAAAGAGAAAGGCTTACTACCAACTCCCAATATCCCCACCGTAATGCTCCCTGTGCCCAGACAGCCCTTTCAGCCTTGCAGCCTGGGGTCATCACCAGGAGCTGCACCTCACCTCCTCAGCAGCCCTCACAGCCCATCGTTCACCCACCTTACAGCTCCTGGAGTTCCCACCAGGTGAGACAGCTTCACTTGCTCTGACAGTTTTGGCTCAATTGCATACAATATATTCTGGAGAAAGTACAAATTGACTTTTCAGAGGCTCGCAGCTTGAATCTGAGTTTTACCTTAAACATGAGACTTCACTCACCACTACTTGTTCCTTTTTTTTTTTTTTTTTTTTAAATAAATCTAAAAGTCGTGATTTTACTGGAGATCCAAGTTGTTTGTTACAAGGCTGTCTCCAATGACACAGTCTCAGAGTTTAGACGCTGCAGGATATTAATATTAACAATGCAAATAACAGACAATTCTTCAGAGGGCAAAGGAACTTGTCTCTAATTTAAAAAGGCTATGCTTTACTTAACTAAGGCTAATTAGCTGTGATATTCACATAAGCAAGAAAAAAAAATGCATTAGATTTCACATTTTTAAATAGCAGAAAATAATTTCCCATTTATCAAAAACAGACTTCTAGGATCATTACCAGGTTCTCAGTTGTGTACAGGTTATTTTGCCCAAGATTTTCTCTCACAGTATTTAGGGAATCAGTTGCAACACATCCTAAGCATTTGCTTTACCATCACAGGAAGTTTCCTTTTCAGCAGCACATCGCTTCAATCTTGCTTTGTAGATACTCCAGTTTTTCTGCTGATTGCCTTGTGTGTTCATTGTAGGAAATCCTGACACATTTACATCATGCATAATGTTTCCTAGAACGATGTGTAAAGTATCTCACCCTGTAATGAGAAAAAATTTTTATTAGCTTAAGGACAGCTTGTTGTAAGAAAAAAAAAAAGGTGGCACGTTCAAAACATTTCTAGAAGAGGTGCAACTTGAAAGTGAGCCAGTTATTTACACTAAGCTAATGGCCAGTGCTTGCTGTCCTCCTGAAAAGAATTTAGAATTTGCGTAACAAAGCGAACTCCAAACCCATTGCACAGAATTGGCCATGCGCTAAGCACCCCTTCCGCAGCCATCCAGCACGTTAACATCTCTATTGTTAGCAGGGTGGCTAAGCCTTCTTAGACTCATTAAAAGTTCACATTTTCCACTGTATTAATTACTTCACTTCACCTGAAGAGCAGAGGAAGACTGATCTCATGACTTTTTAGTACCTCGGCTAAGACATTACCAGGTTTACAGCCTCTCTAAGCCAGAAGGTTCCTGCAGCTCCGGTTACAGGGTTCATACACTATCAAATCCATTTCATGTTTTATATGCTTTGGAGATATTCTTTCCTTCCTCAACGACTGTTGCTGTAATTACACAAATGATCTGCTCCACTGTCACTTCCAGTCAAAGGTGTCATCTAAAATTAAAAATTCATGTAAAAACTAGAGATGTTACTTTTTAAACAGACAGTTGAGACCTGATCTGGTTTCACAATGCTTGGTTTAACTTCTTACATGCCTGGCTCCTGCACACAGCGAGCAGCTGAGCCACTAGTGCACAGTGCTGCCCATCCCTCCAGCTCACACTGCTTTATCAATACCAACATATTTTCATTATTAAGGCCTCAAATAAACGAGGTACACTTTAACTCCTGACATGAGCTGTAACCTTGCAAATCCCTGCTTTGCACCACCAACATTCATGGCAAACCCCTTCTCTCTTCCACCACAACTGATGATTTTGGAGGAGTTTCTGCACTGCAGGGATGCAACAAGGAAATTACTGTCTTATGGTTTTTGGAGTGCACATGGATGGAGCTGATGCACCAGAGTAACATGGTGACAAACAGCGTTGTGCCCAGGAGCCATGTGCCACATCTGTACCTGCTTTGATCATAGCTAAGAAATAAGCTCAATAAGGAAGATGAAGAGCA
Source organism: Aythya marila (assembly GCF_965140915.1). Classification (NCBI taxonomy): domain Eukaryota; kingdom Metazoa; phylum Chordata; class Aves; order Anseriformes; family Anatidae; genus Aythya; species Aythya marila. Next base: position 2,154,840 of record NC_139048.1, read on the forward strand.
CCTGGCATTCTTTGCCCTTTCCAGGTTTGCTGAAGTCACTGGCAGGACTCAGCATCAGAACAGACTGTGATGTGGTCAGGAAAAATAAATAAATAAATAAAAATCATAGAATGGTTTGGGTTGGTAGAGACCAGAGACCCCTGCCCCCAGCCCAGGCTGCCCAAAGCCCCTAGCCTGGCCTGGGGCACTGCCAGGGATGGGGCACCCACAGCTCCTGGGGCAGCCTGGGCAGGGCCTCACCGCCCTCATGGAAAGAATTTCCTCCTTATATCTCTTATAAATCTCTATATATTAAGCTCTTATAGTTTAAAACCATTATCCCCTCATCATGTTACTACACACCTCAGAGTGCACCCCTCCCCCCCCCCCCCCCCATGGAGAATATTTAGGAAATGCACTCATGTAAAGTTCCACAAAGGAGAAACACAAGAAGGAGCAGGGTAGAAAGAAACAACCTTGTGCAACAACTCTTACCCACCCATAGTCACCAAGGTCAAAAGATTTTTTTTGGCCACATAAGTCCCGTTAGGCTACATTTTTATTGTTGTTCTTAAACCCACTAAGTAATACTTTTAAACCAAAAACGGTTCAAATAACTCATCATAACATCTCAGACAATTATTTTCATGGCCATAATAAATGTAATTATATAGAAGTTATTTGGCTATTGACATTTGTTTAAAGTACAAGATGAGGAAGGACACTAGCCATTTCCAGCAGCCAATATTTATGCAGAGAAAGTTTTCTGTTTACTCTGTGTTTTACCACTGTCTCATCAAATTCATCAGAAGGAAAATAGTCTGCTTTTTCTTTGGAGAGAGACAACAATTTGAGCTGAATTTGAAACTGGATGTGCCCATTGACCCATTACTAGTGTGGGTGTTTTCATACCCAACCAGTTAATTGCCCATAAAGATTCATAATGTAACATGACATGAAGAACCACCAGATGTGACTCGTTAAAGTCTTATGCACAGAGCTAGGAAATCAGAAAAGGCTTGTTTTTACAGACCAAGACAGCATTTCAAGTTTAAATAAATACTCTGTACCAGCTCTTTTCCTTGCCTTTTCCTAAGCAAGGCTGTCAGTAAGGAGAAAAAAAAAAAAAAAAAGACATTGAGAGGAGAACAAGCAACTCCTGTGTAGAGGCTTGAAACACTGAAATATTGCTATAGCTCTTTGCATAGAGACAGATATCAGGCTGTATCTGACCTACTCACAGGTGCTGTATATTGCTCCTGGAAGAACTAAGCCTAACGAAAGACTCCAGTGAGCAGTCTTACAGCAGCACATGTTCTGTATTATTTTCCCATACAGCCTTCTGTCTCTCTGTTCAGTGTGGGCACATGCTTGGTTGAGACCACAAACAATGCACAGTGGAACAAAATATTAAAGTTTTAGCCTGAAAAAGCTTTGCTGCTTTTATATTCTAAGAAGCAACTTGCTATGCAAGGTTATACTCATCTAGGTGAAAAGAGGGTATATTCATCCCACAGGCTTCAGTGATGAGTGTTACAGGACCTCATTTGACCTCACCAATGTGCATTCTGTTTAACAGTCTGCAATAATAAACAATACTTGAACAGGATCAGAAGGCAGAAAAACTGTCATAATTGGGGAAAATACAATACAAGTTAAAAAGTCACCCTTTAGTTAGATGCATAAGTACAGCAGAACACTTTCAGTTGCTCAGGAAACTGGAGGCTCATGCTAGACTTGCACGCTGTAATGTACACCAACAGGCCAATGGACTGGGAAAGTACTATTTTATGCATCATTTCTTCCATGTGGCATTGCTTCTAACATTGAACTCTGAAGTTTGTACTCAAGACAAAAATTGAATTAAAGACTGAGACAGTTGTTAAACTGTTCATATTGAGTACAGCTGTAGCTATTTGTTCCTGTGCTGCAGCTTAAACCTGGCCTTCTTTTTTTATATGTTCCTTTAAATATAAGGAAAAGTGGAAAAAGAAAACAAGACTATAAATTATATATGTATGTATCCATTTTGCTCTGAACATATTGAATCCTGAGATACATACTGAGCATCATTCCAGTCAGAAGCACCCATGATTTTTCTGGTGGTTTCCTAAGAATCAATTGAAATTACATAGCAGTGTCAAATCCAAAGTATTTGGAATATTTCTTCAGCAGAAAAGAACACCAACAGTCTCACAGGTAGGAGCATAATAACTGCAGTTTCTGCTCAAGGCCTTCCTCTACCATCATCAGTATCATCCAGCACATTAACATTCACCTTGTACTCTCAAGATGAGAGTCTGTGGCAGTGGCCAGGGAACACTGCTGTGTCATTTACCCTTACAAAGAGATTTTAGCAGTATGTATTCAATTAATCTTTATTAACATGCTCCACAGTATTAAAATCCACATGTTCAGCAGCAAAGATATGAAAGACAAAAACCCCTCCCTGGCCAACCAGCAGAAACCAGCACACACTGCCACAAGTGACTCACAGCTCTCACTTTGGAGTGAAGTAGCCAGAGGATCTCCAAGTCCCATAGTTACAGCTCTTGCTGCTGGAAGGGGTCAGAACAGCTGTGCACCTCAAGGCACACCCCATGAAATAAGAGTATCTTTCCATTATGGGCTTCCTTTGGTATTTCATAAGAGGCCATAAAACTACAGACAAACCATAGGAGAGCCTTCGCATTGGCTGGATGAAGGCATTAGCAGGAGTGGAGAGCATGTGATGCAGAAGTTTTCTTAACTTGTCCCTAACACTTATGTATTCAGTCCTTTTGTAAGAACTGGACTGTATTTTTTAAAAGGCTACAGAGAAAAGTGAGAACTATGCATGCATATAAATAATAAAACACTATTAAGATACAGCATGGGGTTATTTAAAGAAAAATAGATTTTTCTCTAACTTGCCAACTGCTATTCTTGAAGAAAATGTTCTTAACCACAGTCAGCAACAGAGCTTCCAACACAACTCAGGAGTCTTATCAGGATTCATGCTCTAACCATAGCATGCACTGCTACCTAAAATAAATTTCTGATGGCTTGAAAAATTGTCTTAATTTCAGGTGGCACACATTTAGCTTCACTGACCTGCATCTGAGCATTGCTTGTTTTCAGCCAGCATGAAGAAAAAGCAACAATAATTTACAGCCTTTTCATTAACATAGCTTTAGCAAGATTTTCTAAAAACTCACAATTAATCACACCAGAGCTGTAAAAGCATAAAGTGTTATTACCCCTCTGAAAGCACATCTTTATCCAAATAATGAAGTAATTCCAAAATAAAAAAATAATGGCACCTGACAGAACTGATCTGCTATGGACTCCCAGGATCCCTTACACCCTGCAGTGCTTCACAAAGTGGGGCTGCTGAACAAAACACAGAGCTCATAAAGGACCTGTGAAAAGGTCACTGGCACTCACCTGGAAAGGAGATATCAAATAGCAAAAAAAAAAAAAAAGTCCATTCAGAAAGTGCATATTTCCTTCCACGCAGAAAAACACCTTCCAGGACCTCTATCCTGCAGACATGGTGCATCTCCCCACCTCTACTTTTCCCATGAAAGCAAGGAGAAAAACTCGTGCTCCCAGGGCCAAGGCTTCCCTCCCTCCAGCCTCAAAGCAAACCCCACAGGCAGCAACCAGGTCCTGCAGTCACCCTCCTTTTATCCTGGAGAAAATCCCAGCAATCTGCAGCTCCCACCAACCTGGCCAGCTGAAGTCCAGCCTCCTCTCCAAGCTCCTCTCCAATTAGCTCCATGTCTTAACGAGTGACAGGTTTATCACCTGAACCTAGAATTTAGCAGGGAAGGAAGTGTGCTGCTGTTTTGCCCATGGCTGTGCACTTCACCCCCTGCAATGGGCTGCTACAGCAGACCCTGCATTTCGGGTTGTGGATGGCTAGATTTCTTCCATAGTTCTTCACAGACTTTCAGTGTCTTCTGTTGCAGCTTTTTCCCTGAGCAGGTTAATTTTACCAGCTCTCTGACTCCAACCAAAGTGCACTGAAAGCAATTTCCAGCATGTCTCTGTTAGCGAAGCTCCGACCTGCCATTTTAAGTTAGACCTAAAGCTCTGAGCTTAGCTGGAAGATATCTGTCCGGAGATTTGGGCTGAAAGCTGGAATCCAAGGCAAAAGTCTAAGAGACAAGTACGTTTATACCAGAGCCATGGATAGGAGTTGCTAAAATTGATGAAAAACCTGACCAGTAGGGTTAAATCCTTTTGTAGCCTGAAGAAGCATTAATAGTAGTGGAAAATAGAAGAGAGCACAGACTCCCTCCACAGGAATATCTTTGACAGGCTATAGGAAGCTCTTGCCTCTGATTTAGACACCTAGCTTAGGTGCCTGATGTTGAATAACCACCTTACTTTTCATTGCTAATCATTGGTAATTTATGTGAGACAAGTTCACTAAATTCTCAGAGCCAAGGAACCTGACAAATGTCTGCTTTCCATATCTGAGTCCCAAGGAGCATTGTGCTACCTGAGCTTTGGCACTTAACAACCTCTGCCTTCAGCTGGCTCTTCCACAGTCTTAAAGATGTAATTTCCTCCCTTCCTCACAATGCCAGCAACTAACAGTGGATATGAACAGAATCCAGCACTGGATACAGGGCTATGACAGAGCAAGCTCCAAATGAGATTTTTCCAGTAGATATCTTACATCCCATTACAGTCAGATGGTTGGCAGAGCCTAGCTGGTAGGAAACCACTCTGGTTCTCCCCATCTATCAGGTAGCACAAGCTGTTTATTAAAATTACGTCCACATCTATAACAACCTTGAGCAGCAGCAATACAGATGAACATTTGGGCAGTCAGACATTTTTTCTTCCATTCAGTATTTGCACATATTTTGCTTCTGGGACAGGTACCTCAATCTTACCATGACTGCATTACAAAGAATTACTCTTGCATTACAAAGAATTTACATTTTGTTCTGTGAATTGTCCAGCTGAAGGCTCTGGTCACTTGTGTGTTCTCATTTTCTGGAGCAAAATATCACCTATGCCATGCCAGGCATCATTTTTAGCATAAACCAGTTACATCCACAAACCTTTTACTGTTTCTTGGAGTTAATACTAATTTCACTGACCCCAAAGTGCATGGGTACCTCTTTCCAGTCATTTATGGTCAGGCTGAGGGTCTGCTCCTCTTCTGCTTCCACGTGGCCCCTTGTGCCCATCAGTTATTTCTCTGGACAGTTCTGCTCTGCAATTTCTCTCCCTCCCTCTGCCTAATGGCCATCATGACACTCCTGTTCACCAGGCAGATATTCAGCAATTTTTAATCCTTTGTAAAAGTTTTCTGGGGGTTACCTGCCCTAACCTTATCTCTCAGAAAGCTCAGAGGTCAGTGGCATTGAGTCTTCAGCCATCCAGAACATCTTTTCCATGTGTGTTTCTCTGTCTGTTAAGAAGTGTATCACTCTCATACCTTGTGCTATGCATCTCCTACTTTGTGATGCGGTTCCACTTAGGCTCCTCTAAGCTACCTGTGATGCAGAGCATTGGGAGGCTGCCCGTCAGGCTCAGCCCATGTCCCTGCCCACCTGGAGGCTCGGCAGCACCTCCAGGAGCAGCGGTCTGCCCCAACACCCCCAGCCACTCTCATGCACTCTCATGTCCCCAGCCCCAGGGCTCAATGTGGCAGCGGTGCCCTGTGGAGGTTCAGCTGCCAAACAAGGCACAATCCTTCCAAGGTGAAAAGCATTGCCTGTAAAACATTGTGAACAGCTAAGCTTTATTAAATCAGGAATTCTCATTAGGCTTATTTAACATCACTTTTTACAGAGAGAGAACAGGGAGGATTTTTTTAATATATAATTATTATTTTTTTGTATGTATGTATGTACCTACTGATTATGCACCTAAAAAACCTCTGATATTGGTATATAAGGAACTGAGATCTGTGATTTACATGTGAGAAACATTTTAAAGGACAGACAGAATTTCTATCATGTGCATCTATTAGGTTTATGTGACAAATGAAATTTTGCTGGATTATTTATATTTTAAATATATCAGCTAAGGTATTTCAGTCCTGGACCTTCTTAAGTATTCGCTGCCTCTAAATGAACTGGATATGTTGTATAATGGAATTACTAGATTTGTATTAAATTGTAGCTTTGGGACCCATCACTGTGTGATGCTATCTACTTTCAACTGGCTTTGTTTATCACAGAGAAGGGAACTGAATTAGCATAAGATACTACAAAGTAGTAAAGGGATTTTAGCACCCTATCTATTTGACCTCCTATTGACCTGGGCTAATTCATATTCTCCCTGGGATGCTGTAACAGGTCATTTTGTATTTGGAAAAAAATTAGGTCAAATTATGGAGCGGCATCTCTTGCCTCTTCTGCTGTGAAGTCAGGGAATTCCCCCTTCGCACATGTACAGCACGCACCAGCGGCTGTGCGCCTCCTTTAGAGCAAAATGAACTTTTATTTGTAAATTACTATGCAAGAGATTTGTATTTGTCTTACTTATTGCACTCGTGTGACTGCAGCAGTAAGCGTGACCACTGGCACCATCGCTGGTGGCAGGAGCAGCACGGTGCTCTCGTGTGCCTCAGCCTGTGGAGGTGGCCTGGAGAAGGCTGTGGGAGCCAGGCCCAAGTCCACATGAGGAAGGAATATTTGACCTTGTTTAAGAAGGCAGAAATAATAAACACAGTGTGCTCTTCATGTGGCACTTTGTCATTCTGCACAGAGATGCCCTTCATGAGAAGCCCATGGGTGTCTTCTGCTGCACCATGTCCCTTGCAAGCCACCCCATAGTGCTCAGTCATTTGGCCCTTAGGTGGGCTCTGATTCTTATGGCCTCCTCAGATCTCAGATACAATTTTTGTATCTAGCCTTAAACTCTATCTGGGAAAAATAAAATAAAAATAAAAAAAATAAAAGAGTATTTAGTTGAAGGTTGTTGTTAGTAATTCCCAAAATTTAAGTCTATATCCTTTTTCAGCAAAAACCATGAAATGAACTCCAGCAGTTGCTCTGCAGTGCAAAGAGCTGATGAATTGCAACAGCGGCCCGCTTTATTCTCCTTAATAAGAAATTAGATCACAATAGGGATTTACGAAAATTACCTTGAAATGTTTGTGTGTTTGAGTGATTGCACAATTTGTGCTAAAATTATGTTGAATCATATGAGTTAGAGCATCTGCCTCTTTAGTTAGTCTATATGCTGCTTTAAAAATGCCCTCTTCTCCTTTAATAGGAGTCTGCTAATGAATGCAGAAGCTTAACCTTACAGACATTATTTGTTTGTTTTCCTTCCGTTTTTCTAAATTACATTGCTGATAATTTTCTCAGGACTTTACAGCTTTTCGTGATGCCTTTATCAACTACCATTTCAGGTCAGAAGTGTGCAGTTCATTGAGGAAGTGGATTAAATCTTAATATTTAGCCTTTCAGATAACCTATATCCCCGTACAAGTTCACTTAATTATTCACCGATATCCTTTATTATACATGCAGTTTGCAGAAGCGCAGTTTTTTGCAGGAATGGGTGTCAGCCTCCCCTGGATGAGTGGCTGGAGCCCACCTGCCCCTGGCAAGGGTTTTAGGATGCCCACGCCACGTCTTTGGGAGGCAGGAGACACAGCCTGATGCACTGCATCTTGAATAACTTCAGGAAATCTTTTAAGTCAACCTTGTGTTTTAGTCAACAGGGAAGGTTTGACCTTTCACCTCCCAACAACCATCTGTTTCATTATTTATCTGAGGGAATCAGAGAGTTTTTGTTCTTTCACGAAAGTCCCTGACACCAAGATATTTTTAATAGCGGAAATTTTTCATTCTTGTCACTATTCCTTTTGAAAATACAGGTATTTTCATACAACACGTAGCTAATGAGTGAAACTTCAGAATCCAACCTTTCTCTATAATCACAGGAACAGGGATTAAAGAGGTCCCACTAGTGAGGAACATGAAAATTAATTATTGAGCTCCTTGTTTTATCCTCCCCATCTGTCTGATATTCTCGAGCACAGAAGGAGTTAGACAATTAAATTACTCCTCCTTTTACCTCATCAGGATGTTCCCTGTACCTTTCCTCTAACTCCAGAGGCTCCCAAATTCTGTCCATTTACCAGGACACATGTGTGCATCTTCATGCACAAGGGCAGGGGCATTCGATTTTCCTGAATGTCAAGAATTCAGCCAAGCTTCTCAAAACAGCTACCTCTACTGAAGGCATTTAAGATGAAGTTTCTCCCTCCGATATTTAAAAGAAATCCTTTCATGGAGAGATAAATATTGTAAAGAAATTGTGAAAATAACAAAATTATTGTGAATGGTCTTTTTGCAAACAGAAATGCACAAAGGTAGGTGCACAGAGAGTAAAGACGGAGTAAAAAAAAAAAAAAAAAAAGAGAGAGAGGGATGTGCACTTGATATGTCAAGTGTGGGGGTTGCATTCTTGTTTAAAAACACTCATGAAATTCCCTCAGAAGTCACCGGGAAGTGCCCCAGTGCATCTGCCCAGGGCAAAATTAGGCCCATTATATTTAGCTTTCCTGAGAAACCCTCGGCTTTGTAACATGTTTATATTTCTGTCATTATTTTTGGCAGCCAAACAAGTGAAGAATTTCATTTCTAGCAACTAGTTAAGACAGTTGAAGCAATTAATTTGTTTTATTTAACAATAAAGCTGTCACTCGGCAGGGCTGGGAATGAGAGCAACTCTAGCACGAGGCTGGTGGAGCCTTCTCCCCGCTCGGGAAGGAGAACTTCAGAGCTCTGTGCGTGTGTTTATCATCACTTTTGGCTCACTTGATATTGTTTTGCTTGAGGTGAAGCCAAAGGGTAAAAACTGCTAAAGTGGGCCCAGACCAAGATAAACACACATCCCTGAGACGTTTTTGCTGAGAGATCACAGTATGAATAAAGTATAATCCTTAAACTTTTGAATTATTTTCCCTTCAGCATGAGCTGCTGCAACTTACTTGGGTTAGCTGATCGGGAGACACTCAGGTAAAATTCAGTTTTAAATAAAACAGATGAAAACTTGGGGCTTGGGAAATAACCTTTCAGAGTAGGCTTGTGGCACAGTGCATTTTGCCTACCTAGAACCACAGAGCCACAATGATTCTGCTTTTATTTGGGGTAGGGTTTAGCTGAGGGTTGAGCACCAGTCCTGAGCACCTCACAGACACCATCACTTGTGGGGCCAGTTCATTAAAATTAGTATGTGGTCCTTGCTCCAGGAAAACACACTTGAGTTAGTTCTGGAAATAAATGTAGCTGACCCTTGAAAATAGTCATAATAACAGTAAATCATCTGGAGAGGACATAATTGAGGGGAAAAAAAGAGTTTAAAGGCAAGTTGTTTTTTATTTTTTAAAGACCACCACTCAGAAATGGTTGATACAGACAAATTAACTTAAATTGATCTTTTCTAGAGATGAGAAAAATGGGCATGGGCCTCACAGGGCTGGGTACCGATCTGGGTCAAGTACCATGGGAGCTGAGGGTTGGTCCCATGGGAATGTTCCCACCCGATGGGCACCTCTGCAACTTCCATGAGAAAATGAAGTACAGACAATGTGGCACTACCATTATAAGTAGGGAAAAAAAAAAAAAAAAAAAAAAAGAAAAAAAAAAAAAAAAGGAAAGAAAATGAGCAGGTAGAAGGTCCCACCACAGTGCTTCTGGAAAGCCAAGCCTGGCAGGGTGGTGAATGCACATTGTCCAATACATCAAATTCAAGAAACCTGACTCTATCCAAAGCAGCTGAAGGATCAACAGATTTCTTGTATAAAGGAAGTGTAGTGGTGTAATGGGCCCCATGGAAGGATAAGGGTACTGAGAAGAGACAGAATAATTTGTTTGCAAGAAAACAAGCTGTTAGGAGAGTATCTACAGAAGGATGTTCCTTAAAAGTAGCAAAGGCTGTGAAGGTGATAGCAAGACGATGGATCAAGAAAAAGCTGTGCCTCAAAAACAATTGTAAGAAAATGTCATATGCTGGCAGATAAACTAGGAAGAAAAAAAAAAAAAAAGATAAATTTTAAAATGTAGCAAAAAAATAATTGGGTACAACTCAGGAACAACCCTTTGGATTGTTCAACAGGCAGTATTAAATATATTCATAGTAATAAGGGAATCTGCAAATTAATTGCAGTGCAGATTTGTTTGCAACTTCTAATGAATGCTAGGGACTTCCAAGGCA